>NC_069509.1:78280496-78580496 GCF_027579735.1 Bombina bombina
ATGTGAAAATGGCTTAATGTATCTTAATGAGTAAAAAAGTGATCAAATGTTAATCAATTGCTGCATAATTTTGCACAATCCAAGATTTCCACTATCCAAGCCTATCCTAGAAGTTTCATGGATTTTGGTTTTCCACAAGGCAAATGAGTGACATTAAGCTTGTTTTTTGGGCAGCTTAATGTGGCTTAACGTACAAAATTGAATTTAGATGTTAACCAATTTCCCCCAAACTTACCACAATACATTAATCTATCTATTCAAACATATTCTGAAAATTTCAGGACATTTGATAAAACATACCAAAAGTTATTCACATTTAACTATTTTTTTACAATCCTAAAACATTTAATGTGAGCAGCTTAATGTAAAAAGAGCTTAATGTACCAAAATTCACCTAAACATCGATCAATTGCCTTCAAACTTGGCACAAACTCAGTTTGTCACTTACCAAGCCTATCCTAGAAGTTTCATGGTATTTGGTTTCCCACAAGTCAAATGAGTGACATTAAGCTTGTTTTTTGGGGAGCTTAATGTGGTTTAACGTACAAAATTGAACTTAGATCTTAACCAATTTCCCCCAAACTTCTCACAATTCATTAATCTATCTATTCAAACATATTCTGAAAATTTCAGGAAATTTGATAAAACATACCAAAAGTTATTCGCATTTAACAAATGTTTTACAATCCTAAAACATTTAATGTGAGCAGCTTAATGTAAAAAAGAGCTTAATGTACCAAAATTCACCAAAACTTCAATCAATTGCCTTGAAACGTGGCACAAACTCAGTTTTTCACTTTCCAAACCTATCCTAGAAGTTTCATGGATTTTGGTGTCCCACAAGGCAAATGAGTGGCATTAAGCTTGTTTTTTTGGGAGTTTAATGTGGCTTAATGAGTAATAAAGTGGCCAAATGTTAATCAATCTCTACATAATTTTGCACAACCCAAGAATTCCACTATCCAAGCCTATCCTAGAAGTTTCATGGATTTTGGTTTTCCACAAGGCAAATGAGTGACATTAAGCTTGTTTTTTGGGGAGCTTAATGTGGCTTAACGTACAAAATTGAACTTAGATGTTAACCAATTTCCCCCAAACTTACCACAATACATTAATCTATCTATTCAAACATATTCTGAAAATTTCAGGACATTTGATAAAACATACCAAAAGTTATTCACATTTAACTATTTTTTACAATCCTAAAACATTTAATGTGAGCAGCTTAAGGTAAAAAGAGCTTAATGTACCAAAATTCACCTAAACATCAATCAATTGCCTTCAAACTTGGCACAAACTCAGTTTGAAACTTACCAAACCTATCCTAGAAGTTTCATGGATTTTGGTTTCCCACAAGGCAAATGAGTGACATTAAGCTTGTTTTTTGGGAGCTTAATGTGGCTTAACGTACAAAATTGAACTTAGATCTTAACCAATTTTCCCCAAACTTCTCACAATACATTAATCTATCTATTCAAACATATTCTGAAAATTTAAGGAAATTTGATAAAACATACCAAAAGTTATTCGCATTTAACTATTGTTTTACAATCCTAAAACATTTAATGTGAGCAGCTTGATGTAAAAAGAGCTTAATGTACCAAAATTCACCTAAACATTAATCAATTGCCGTGAAACTTGGCACAAAGTCAGGTTGTCACTTTCCAAACCTATCCTAGAAGTTTCACGGATTTTGGTTTCCCACAAGGCAAATGAGTGACATTAAGCTTGTTTTTTGGGGAGCTGAATGTGGCTTAACGTACAAAATTGAACTTAGATGTTAAACAATTTCCCCTAAACTTCCAAAAATACATTAATCTATCTATTCAAACATATTCTGAAATTTTCAGGACATTTGAGAAAACATACCAAAAGTTATTCACATTTAACAATTGTTTTACAATCCTAAAACATTTAGGCCCTATTTAACAAAGGTCTTGCGGTCCTGATCCGGATCAGGTCTGCAAGACCTTGTAGAATGCGGAGAGCAACACGCTCTCCGTATTCAGCATTGCACCAGCAGCTCACAAGAGCTGCTGGTGCAACGCCGCTCCCTGCAGACTCGCGGCCAATCGGCCGCCAGCAGGGGGGTGTCAATCAACCCAATCGTACTTGATCGGGTTGAATTGTGGTGATTCCTGTCTGCCTACTCAGAGCAGGCGGACAGGGTTATGGAGCAGCTGTCTTTCGGCTAGATTTAGAGTTTTGTCGGTAACGACCCGCGTAGCTAACGCTGGCTTTTTTCCCCCCGCACCTTTTAAAAACCGCTGGTATTTAGAGTTCACAGAAGGGCTGCGTTAGGCTCCAAAAAGGGAGAGTATAGCATATTTACCGCCACTGCAACTCTCAATACCAGTGGTGCTTACGGACGCGGCCAGCTTCAAAAACGTGCTCGTGCACGATTCCCCCATAGGAAACAATGGGGCAGTTTGAGCTGAAAAAAAACCTAACACCTGCAAAAAAGCAGCGTTCAGCTCCTAACGCAGCCCCATTGTTTCCTATGGGAAAACACTTCCTAAGTCTGCACCTAACACCCTAACATGTACCCCGAGTCTAAACACCCCTAACCTTACACTTATTAACCCCTAATCTGCCGCCCCCGCTATCGCTGACCCCTGCATATTATTTTTAACCCCTAATCTGCCGCTCCGTACACTGCCGCAACCTACATTAAAGCTATGTACCCCTAATCTGCTGCCCCTAACACCGCCGACCCCTATATTATATTTATTAACCCATAATCTGCCGCCCCAAATGTCGCCGCCACCTACCTACACTTATTAACCCCTAATCTGTCGACCGGACCTCACCGCTACTCTAATAAATGTATTAACCCCTAAAGCTAAGTCTAACCCTAACCCTAACACCCCCCTAAGTTAAATATAATTTTATTCTAACAAAATAAATGAACTCTTATTAAATAAATTATTCCTATTTAAAGCTAAATACTTACCTGTAAAATAAATCCTAATATAGCTACAATATAAATAATAATTATATTGTAGCTATTTTAGGATTAATATTTATTTTACAGGCAACTTTGTATTTATTTTAACCAGGTACAATAGCTATTAAATAGTTAATAACTATTTAATAGCTACCTAGTTAAAATAATTACAAAATTACCTGTAAAATAAATCCTAACCTAAGTTACAATTAAACCTAACACTACACTATCAATAAATTAATTAAATACAATACCTACAAATAAATACAATGAAATAAACTAACTAAAGTACAAAAAATAAAAAAGAACTAAGTTACAAAAAATAAAAAAATATTTACAAACATTAGAAAAATATTACAACAATTTTAAACTAATTACACCTACTCTAAGCCCCCTAATAAAATAACAAAGCCCCCCAAAATAAAAAAATGCCCTACCCTATTCTAAAATTAAAATAGAAAAGCTCTTTTACCTTACCAGCCCTTAAAAGGGCCTTTTGCGGGGCATGCCCCAAAGAATTCAGCTCTTTTGCCTGGAAAAAAAAAACATACAATACCCCCCCCAACATTACAACCCACCACCCACATACCCCTAATCTAACCCAAACCCCCCTTAAATAAACCTAACACTAAGCCCCTGAAGATCTTCCTACCTTATCTTCACCACGCTGGGTATCACCGATCTGTCCAGGCTCCGATGTCTTGATCCAAGCCCAAGCGGGGGCTGAAGACGTCCATCCTCCAGCTGAAGTATTGATCCAAGCGGCGGCTGAAGAAGTCCATCTTCGGGCAGAAGTCTTCATCCTATCCGGGCAGAAGAGGAGAACCGGAACGGTAGACATCTTCATCCAAGCTGCATCTTCTATCTTCTTCCATTCAATGACGAGCGGCTCCATCTTCAAGACCTCCGGCGCGGATCCATCCTCTTCTTCCGACATCCTAAAACAGAATGAAGGTTCAGTTTAAAGTTCAATCCGATTGGCTGATTGGATCAGCCAATCAGATTGAGCTTGCATTCTATTGGCTGATCGGAACCTTTGTTAAATAGGGGCCTAAATGTTTTAGGATTGTAAAAAAATTGTTAAATGCGAGTAACTTTTGGTATGTTTTCTCAAATGTCCTGAAAATTTCAGAATATGTTTGAATAGATAGATTAATGTATTTTTGGAAGTTTAGGGGAAATTGTTTAACATCTAAGTTCAATTTTGTACGTTAAGCCACATTAAGCTCCCCAAAAAACAAGCTTAATGTCACTCATTTGCCTTGTGGGAAACCAAAATCCATGAAACTTCTAGAATAGGTTTGGTAAGTGACAAACTGAGTTAGTGCCAAGTTTGAAGGCAATTGATCGATGTTTAGGTGAATTTTGGTACATTAAGCTCTTTTTACATTAAGCTGCTCACATTAAATGTTTTAGGATTGTAAAAAATAGTTAAATGTGAATAACTTTTGGTATGTTTTATCAAATGTCCTGAAATTTTCAGAATATGTTTGAATAGATAGATTAATGTATTGTGGTAAGTTTGTGGGAAATTGGTTAACATCTAAGTTCAATTTTGTACGTTAAGCCACATTAAGCTCCCCAAAAAACAAGCTTAATGTCACTCATTTGCCTTGTGGGAAACCAAAATCCATGAAACTTCTAGGATAGGCTTGGATAGTGGAATTCTTGGGTTGTGCAAAATTATGTAGCGATTGATTAACATTTGGCCACTTTTTTACTCATTAAGCCACATTAAGCTCCCGTAAAAACAAGCTTAATGCCACTCATTTGACTTGTGGGACACCAAAATACATGAAACTTCTAGGATAGGTTTGGAAAGTGAAAAACGGAGTTTGTGCCAAGTTTCAAGGCAATTGATTGAAGTTTTGGTGAATTTTGGTACATTAAGCTCTTTTTTACATTAAGCTGCTCACATTAAATGTTTTAGGATTGTAAAACATTTGTTAAATGCGAATAACTTTTGGTATATTTTATCAAATTTCCTGAAATTTTCAGAATATGTTTGAATAGATAGATTAATGTATTGTGAGAAGTTTGGGGCAAATTGGTTAAGATCTAAGTTCAATTTTGTACGTTAAGCCACATTAAGCTCCCCAAAAAACAAGCTTAATGTCACTCATTTGCCTTGTGGGAAACCAAATACCATGAAACTTCTAGGATAGGTTTGGTAAGTGACAAACTGAGTTTGTGCCAAGTTTGAAGGCAATTGATCGATGTTTAGGTGAATTTTGGTACATTAAGCTCTTTTTACATTAAGCTGCTCACATTAAATGTTTTAGGATTGTAAAAAAATAGTTAAATGTGAATAACTTTTGGTATGTTTTATCAAATGTCCTGAAATTTTCAGAATATGTTTGAATAGATAGATTAATGTATTGTGGTAAGTTTGGGGGAAATTGGTTAACATCTAAGTTCAATTTTGTACGTTAAGCCACATTAAGCTCCCCAAAAAACAAGCTTAATGTCACTCATTTGCCTTGTGGAAAACCAAAATCCATGAAACTTCTAGGATAGGCTTGGATAGTGGAAATCTTGGGTTGTGCAAAATTATGCAGCAATTGATTAACATTTGATCACTTTTTTACTCATTAAGCTACATTAAGCCATTTTCACATTAAATGTTTTAGGATGTCCCTGATTTCTGCATTTAAGTCATTCTTAGGTTAGAGGTATGCTATAAAACAGATATAAAACTTTAATGGAATATTCTTACTTATTTGAATGCAAGAATAGAAAAGCAGAAGTATTAAGTATTATGGGATGACACATTGGTTCATTTATCTAAACAGTAAGTATAAGTACATAACAATGTATCTAGATAGGCAGAAAAAGGGATGATATAGAGAAAAAATAAAATAAAAAATACTAGTTTACCTATACCACTCGATCAGGGTATCTGTTTATCCACAACGCCCAGGTCTCATAAAACAAATCAATTTTATTATTGAGATTAAAAGAGTAAGCTTCTAGGGTTTTGATATATTTCATAAGAGATAATACATGTTGAGGAGATGGAGTTGAAGTTTTTTTCCATTCTCTAGCTATGGCTAACTTAGTAGCTATTAGGAGATATGTGAGTAGAGTTTTCCTAGATGGAGCCATTCTAGGTAAGAAATATTATAGCACAATTATCGTAATATAGAAAAGATTTTTCTCCAGAGTGGTCTAATTTTGGAACACTCACACCAAATATGAACAGATATTCCTATTTCTGGGGGAAAAAACACAAGCGCAACCCAGATTCAAGGAAGTAAAACAAAATTTATTAAAACACAGTGTGCTATATTGCACTTAGAAGATTGCAGGTAAAAACAGGCACATTAGAGATATCCTGGCCATAAACAGCTTCACTGACAGCTCAGGATCCACTGCAAGTCCAGTCTTTCAAAAGTCAAAACTTTGCAGGTTTAAACAGCTGATTGCTTCCAGGACCAGTAATGTATGCAGATCCTTTTGAAATCTTTTAGCTTAAAACTCTTTAACTCTACACGTTTCATCTGCCTTCTAAGCAGACTTTGTCAAGAGATTTCCAAACAGAACATAACTTTTTATCCCAAACATGCGCTCTTTATGTCATTAGTAAGGTACACTGCCCCTCAGATGATTGGAGAACAACATTAGTGATGTAGCCAATTAGAAGGCTTTTAGGAACACACTCTCATGTTCATTAGTTAGATATGCACTCGCCCAGGGGTAATGTGTATGTTACTTAACTAAAGCATGCGACCAAATTTATAAAGATATATTAAATATACAATGTAAGTAATTTCACAGCGTGGTGTATGTTGATAGGGACATCCTAAAACATTTAATGTGAAAATGGCTTAAGTTGATATATGCTAGTGTGTATGACAAGCTCAGAATGTACTTTTAACCTCTTACAGCTATCAACCATAATGGGGTAAAATAATTACCATTTACAGACCTTATTTTATATTCCTATTTGTCTGCAACCTCTAGCAGAGAGGGGAGGATAAGGGATAATTCCTATGGAGGTAAGAGGAGGTAGCACAGTATAGCATCTTTTTAGTATATATAAGTTCTCTGAACCAAGATGTGGTGTCCTCTGAAAAAAACAGAGGTCTCTTTTCCATACAATTAGTTGACTGAGTTTGGAAGGAGTTGGGTCATTGGTGATAAGTAATTAAAGGATAGTATGCATCTACTTTCTACTCATGTAGTTTCCCAAGGTGTCATCTCGCTTAGTCTTTCTTTCTGAAATCCCCATGCATGAATAATACTATATAGTCTATGTGTTTCAAAGTGAAGCTTAGTAGGGACATTGAATCTCTTAATAAAAGTGTCAATAGTAATCAATCCACTCATTGTTCTCATATAGGTCTCTCATCTGCTGAGCTGAAGTCTCAGCCCAGAAAGTACCATGTGAGTCTGGTAGGCAATGAATGACACTCATTAAGGAGAGAGCAGGAGACAAATGTGGAGCAATACTTGAGTGCCTAAAACAATTTCAAAATTTCAGAGAACCAAGCATGACTAGATGTCTTATATTAAGCTCCTTTCTATAGTACAAATGGATCCAAGGTAAATCAACTAATTGTAAGTGTTCTGGGATTAAGGTCTTTTCTACTTGCTGCCATCAGGAAGGGAAATCTCCATGGCTCTAGCTAAGTATATGAAAATGTCTAGATGCATCATGGTAGTTAATGACATTGGGAAGAGCTAATCCATCCTGTTTTATTGACCTCTGCAGTGTGTGTTAACTATACGTGGCTTCCTACCATTCCAGATATATGATGAGATCAGGTTTTGTAATTTGTTAAGAATGGGTCTTGGTACTTGAAGGGGAATGCAGCAAAACATATAAGTGAGTTTAGGGAGAAAATACATTTTAATTGCTGCTATTCTGCCTGTCCATTACATTTCTGAAAACTCCCAAGATTGTAGAAGTACCTTGAGTTCTGAGAACATGTCTAATTTTTTTTTGAGAATAACTAAAAAGATATCAGGACTAAGGAATACTCCTAAATGTTTAATATAACTAGAGAACCAATGAATTGCTCTGAAAAGTTTTCAGTTCCTCTGGAGGTATATTAAGATTTAATACTTCAGTTTTGGATAAATTAAACTTATAAAAATTAAGTTTCCAAAAAAGAAGATTAGGCGGAATTCCTCCAGGAGTGAGGATCTTGGGGAGGTAAGGATCAGAGTTATATCATCCATGAATAGTGCTATCTTGTGTTGATTGTCTCCAATTTCCAGCCCTAGTATTTGATTGTTTAATCTGTTGGCCTGTGCTAAATGCACCACAACTAATGCAAATAGCAAGGGTGACAGTGGACACCCTGCCTCGTGCCATTAGAGATCTCAAACCTAGAGTATTTAAGTCCCACTTTGCTAATTCTTGCCGAAGGGTATGAATATGAGGCTTTTACGACTGTGATAAATTCCCCTGGTAAACCGAATACCCCCAGAGACTCCCATAGATATTTCCATCTTACCACATGTTTTAGCTTCTGTGAGGATATGTAGGATACACCTGGTGTTATCTGGGCCCTCCCTACCTGGTATAAATCCCACCTGATCTCCATTGACCAGAAGTGAAAGAAACAATTAGCTAAAATTTTGGAGTATAATTTTATGTCTTTATTAATCAAGGATATTGGTCTGTAATTACCACATAATTGTGGATCCTTGTCAGGCTTTGACAAAGTAATGATAGTTGCTTCTAGGAATTCATTACTGAAGTTGCCAGATGACATAACTTTGTTGAAGAGTCTGAGGAGGATGGGGGAAAGTGGTTTGTTAAAGGTTTTGTAAAATCGACCGGTGAAGCCATCAGGTCCTGGGGTTTTCCCCGCTTTTAATTGTTTAATAGCACTCTGGAGTTCTGTAATAGTAATGGGTTCCCTAAGAGACTGCATTTGTTCTGGAGTGAGTCTGGGTAAGTTTAAAGATGTGAGATATTATTTAATCTCTTTGCAAAAAGCTGTAGGGATATCTGGTTGTGATTTTAGATTATATAAGGAATTATAATACAGATGGAAGGTATCCCCAATTTTAGAAGACAAAAATACGGGCCTTGTACCATTCAGCAGTGAGGCTATTCTACACTGTGCTACTCTGTTTCTAAGTTCATTATCTAGAAGTGTAGATGCCTTGTTATTTTTACACTAAAACATTTGCTTAGATTTTTCTAGTGTTCTCTGTACTTTCACAAGTTACAACTCCCTTATTTGAGATTTCATTTGACCTATTTGCACAGTTATGGTCGATGATGAGTTAGTAGTTAGCTGTTGTTGTAAGATGCGTAACTTACATGAAAGTTCTGCTAACGAACCTCCTTGTGCCTTCCTGGTAATTTATATTTTCTTTATAAAGTGACCTCTTAAATATGCTTAAAGAGATACCCATAGAGTTTGGGTGGTAGTTTGATCATTGTTATTCATTTCTAGAAAGTCTCAAATTGTGCTTTTTATGTCTTGAATCATGTTAGGGGTGCTAAAAAGTAAGTCTGCTAATCTTCAATGAAATCCTGTAGGATTAGTAAATTTAGGGCCTACAATCATGGAGACTGAGTTATGAACAGACCATAAAATTGTGTGGATCTGAGACCTAATTATGCTGTTGAGAGCTCTCAAACCGTAAAGAGGAAGTCGATCCTTGAGAAGGATTTATGGAGAATAGAGTAAAAGGTAAATTCCCTCTTCACAGAGTTTAAGGCCCTCCACACATCATTCAGCTCATATATACACATGAGGCTTCGGAAGGGCTACGATAAGGATGTGGTAGATCTGTCCATTTTAGTAGCTTGGGGTAGTAATTTGTCTGTTTTGGGATCCCAAACTAAATTAAAATCGCCCCCTATAATTAGTTCTCCTTGTTTAATCATGCACACCTCCTTGAGTAGTCTTCTCAGGAAGTGTATTTGGCCTGAATTGGGTGCATACAAATTAACTAGTGTAAACAGTGTGTTATTCAATTTGCATATCAATAATATATAACTGGGTTGTAAGTCACATTCAACATATATAGTTTCATAAACCACCTTGCTACTGATCAAAATTGCTACTCCACTAGATTTAGTGTGAAACAAGACTTCAATGACTTTTGAGTATTGGCGAAATGTGTGTGTCTTACCTGGTGTGAGCAGCCAGTGAGTCTCCTGCCCAAAAGCCACGTCGGTTTTGGATTTTACAAGATTATTTAACAGAAGGCTCCTCTTTGTAGGAGAGTTGAGACCTTGGGCATTGTGGGTCATAAAAAAAGGGAGAAAAATCTAGGTATAAAATTAAAATCAATTATACAGTGAGTTCACTTAAATCCTTTGTCTGTGCATAAGGTTAAAAAGAGAAACAAGAACTGCAATAAGTAGTGTTCCTACATCTAATTATCACCCCTTAGCTATATTTTTTTTTGAAAACAACTATCAACAATCAAAAAATGGTCAAAAGGTGTCAGCGGACAATAGCCGCTAAACTGTATACCCAAAACTAATCTGGGGAAATATGGTTAATGTCTAAATCAATGACAAATAAATAGATAAATTAGAGAGGGGGAAGCAATTGAATGATGATTGTGAACAATGATGGTGTTTTGATGGGAAGGGCTGTGTACGTACAGTAAGTAGTTTTGTGGAAATAAGGGGTTAAATTGTGAAGGGTTATATTCTAGGCATGTCCTTCATATTGTTGTTTTGTAATATGTGGGCATGGAACTAATCAAATTGCAAGATTGAAGGAGGACTTCCTAATCTAAACAAAGTTAGTTTTGTTGTTTTGTCCTCCAAGTTTCTAGGAAATAATTAATTTAGTTTTAATAAACCTTGCTTAGAAGAGAAAAAGCCATATTCCTCCCCCTCTCTCAAAGAGGGAAGAGGCAAGGGGTAGACTAAGTGATTCTCTTTGAGAAAATGCAGAGTAAACACTTATACAATTCTAAACATATGTCAATAATGCAAATCATATATGCCAACATGCTGGAATAATAGGAAAAAACTAAGAAAAAAACATTCTAGGATATAATATCCATTGTATGTACTAAAGAGACGGTCTAATAGATTAAATTCAGCCTTCTTCTTGAGTAGCTGGGCCTTTCCTTTTGGATGCTGAATTTAGCCTTTTAGGAAGAGGATTCCACTCTGGTGCTGTAACTCTGAGGCCTTTGGAATCTGTGGAAGAAGGTGTAGGAGAGTTCACAGATTTTGTGAAGGCCCAGAGAATCTAGGAGTTTCAAGCCTTGGTCTAGCGTTGTGATGGTGTAAGAGTTACCTTCTAATTGAAAAAATATCTTGACTAGAAACCCCCACTGTTATTTAACACTGTGTTTCCTCAAGGATTGAGTGAATATACTTCCTTTCAATTGATTCTGTACGTGCACCTAATGAATTTAGATCTTTTTTAATTTCAGATATAGAGGTTTTTATCTCTTGCTTGAGAGATGAATAATAAGAAACCATTGGAAAGTGCATTTATAGAGTCTATAATAGTTGAGTCATTGCTTGACATTCAAGTGATAGTGGGTGATGTTGTTTCCACTCCTTCTTTGATATATGTATGGGATTCTCTAGAATATTCTTCAGAATCTTCTCTGCCATATTGAATTTTGCTATTAAAATGATGGGCCACTGTTCGTTTGGGTCCCTCTAAGGCCTCGATGATTGAAAGCTCTCTGGGCTGGCAAGATTATTAAAGAATGCTTGCCAGTCCTTCTATTTCCCTTGTGGAATGATCTAAAGCCATTTTTTACCATGAAAACAGGGTGTCTCGCTAAGGGGCGTATACTGCATTTTCATATGAAATGTGCACAACAAAATTCGTATTTTAAACATTATACAAAACAAATATTTGAATCATTCACACAAAAATAAGCAGGGAAAAATTGTATTGTTAAGGTGCATCAAAAATCGTAACAAAATTCTTCACCAAAAAATCGTATGTTAACAAAAACGTAAAATTAGTATCTAATTTACACAGGAATAAATCAAATTAAATATTCACAGCGTAAATCGCAATTGTAGTACACTGAATGTGCAAAAATAACACAGAAATTTGAATTTATAAATACAAAATGCAAAGCGTAATTGTTGTTTTTTCGTAAATGGGCTGAACATGGGCGTTCCATGGGCGTATATGACAATGTCTCACTAATCCCAGCGTAATTCTATAAAGATTTTCGCACTGCAGATATCACAGTTTTTTCTCGCCAACTAAAAGGTGGCGAGCTTTTGTCAAAACAATACGAACACTTATAACCCCAATAGAAAAACAAATGCATACGAACATATAGGCGAATGTAAGATGTTATAAGCAGAAAGCAGCGTAATGTGAGTTATATTGGCTGCAGGATTTTAATTTTAAAGTGCTCCCCCTGCTCTCTGCTAACTTCGCACTAAGGAGCGAAGTTTCCCTATCCAGCGAGCTCCATTACTTTTAATAGGAGCCATCTCGCAACTCGCAGGGACTGCCCCTTTTTTACGATCATTGCATCGGGGCAGCCCTGCGAGTGTCAGCGAGAAAAAGAAGGTTTGAGCTGGCGAACAATATATCATCGAGGCCTAAGTGTTTTTGCTTTTTCTTATTGGAGTGTGACATTATGAAATATCTTAAGAACTGAATAATAAGAGTAAAGGTGTCTTCAAGGTTATCTCAAAACAATGTTGTTGAGTGACGGTAACAAATAATTAGACATGTACAACGCTAAAAAAATAATTTAGTTTCATTTCATTTTTAGTTAAATAAATAATTTCATTTCGGCAAATTAGTTTAGTTAAGTTTAAAAAAAAAATAGTTTCGGCAAAATCGTTTTTTCGGAACCGTTAGTTTTTTCGGATCCATTCTTTATTAATATGCATTATTCTATTCTGAAGTTTAGAATAGAATAATGCATATGAATAAAAAATGGATCTGAGAAAACTAAAGGATTCGAAAAAACAATTTAACTAAACATAACTAATATGCCAGCGATTGCCGAAACAAAATGATCTAAAACTGCCGCCGCCGCCACCCACATTGCTGACACTAAATAAAGCTATTAACCCCTAAACCGCGTCCCCCCACATCGCCAAAAACACAATCTAAACCTATTAACCCCTTAACCGCAGTTCCCCGACATAGCAGATACTAACTAGGTAGTTAGTAAAAAGTTATATTGTAGCTAGCTTAGGTTTTATTTTTATTTCACAGGTAAGTTTGTATTTATTTTTAAATAGTTAGTTAATTAATAATGGTAACTTTAATTTAGGTCTGTTTTAATTATGTTAAAGTTAGGGGGTGTTAGGTTTAGGGGTTAATATAGTTTAATTTAGGTTGTTGTGATGTGGGGGCTGGTGGTTTAGGGGTTAATATGTTTAGTTAGTGTCGGCGATGTTGGGGAATTGCAGTTTAGGGGTTAATAGGTTAGTTAGTGTCAGCGATGTTAATAGCTTTATTTAGTGATTTAGTTAGTGTCGGCGATGTCGGGGAACTGCGCTTTAGATTAGAACAGTGAAAAATTCCGAATATGAATAAAGAATGGATCCGAAAATTCAGAAACTGATTTATTAATTTTCGGGATTTTAGTTATGGTGCCGATTTGGAAATTTGAATATATTCGAAACTCCGAATCAGCCCAAATTCGTCCGAAAATGAAATTCAGATGAAACGCACATGTCTAGCAAATATTAATGTGGTGAAACTAGGACATCTCTATACTGCTGAAAAGTTGAGACGTTTCTTTAGTACCAACGCATGGCTGTGAATCCTTCTACCCCTTCATATGGTATATTAAAGCATCATCTTTTCCAAAGGAATTTCCATTGTAGCTAATATAAGAAAAAAAATTATAAACCAAATTTTCATGGACCGCTGGGTGGAAATAAAGTATCAAACGGAGAGAGTAAGTGAAAGAGGTACGGCAAAGTTCTATTGTGGGGTGAGAACAAGCTTTATTGTTTTTGGTTAAGGAAGCATAGTTGTTCTGAAATAAGGTCAGAAGATAGAGGCTTCAGGAATAAATTCATATTTTTTCTTGCTTTTTCAGTTTTACTTCCTTCTTTTGCTCTCTTCATAATTATATTTCCCTCTACTATTCTGTTTAGTGTTTCCTTCTAACTTTTTCCTTTTTCCTCCTACTACTCCTTCTGTTGATCTTCCTTGTTTTTTTCCATGTTATTCAAGGGGAGTAAACTTTACAGAAATACTGGTACTGTTTATATTACAGAGTGGCTCAGATGTGTAGAAGTGTCTTAGCACCTCTCCCCAGGGACTTTGTCAGCATAGGATGATTGAGGGACAATGAGAGAGGATATGACCCACTTGGAAATACCAAGTGGTAAAAGGGTGAGGAGAAGGTGCCATTTGCCAGACTATTAAATTGTGAGGTAGTATAATTGGTCGGAGTTAGTGCATGAGTGTGTTGAGGGCAAGGAGTTGTTCACATCAAGTCCTGATTTTGTTAATTGACCCCTATGCACTATGAGGGAAGGTGGAGCATATATGGTGCTCGCACCAAAATTATTAAAGACAGATGACTTTCACTCTGATCTGTTCTTATGTACTGAGGTCCACTAAGTTGCCAATATTGTAAAATGTCTCTAAAACACTTTAGAGCTCATTTCCATTGAGCCATTAAAAATTGAGCCGTAAGCTGCCGAAGTTGCCGGCAGCTAAAAGTAATTTACGGCTCCATTTTAGTACCAGGTTTCTATTGACTTATTTAGCTCATTGCGAGCAGTTGCCCTTTTCGTGTTGTGTTAACGCTTCCACCCGATGCCGGATTTGTTGAAAATACATAGGTTACTATGGTAACCCAACCTTACACTACACTCAATCACATATACGGCGCCGCATACAAGTGCGGCACATATATTTTCCCCGTTGCTCGCTGTTAAGATAAAATAAAACACGTAACACATGCGCAATATCTACCTCTCAACCACCATCCCCCCACCGCTATAACTAATACATGTATTAACCCCTTATACGCCAACCCCCATATCGCAAAGTACCTATCAAAGTTATTAACCCCTAATCTGCCATTCCCCACATTGCAATCTGTTAAGATTACTGCAGCTTTTACTGTATCTTTGCACTAAACTTGTCTCATCATTATATGTTAGAAGTGCTGCAGCTTTAAGCTCAGCTCACCACACCCTCTGGGTGTGTCTGGGTCTCTGTGACATCATCAGAAGCCATGTTAGCTTTACTGATGAACCTGTTAGTGAAGAAGCCATGTGGTTGTAGCTGAATAAAAGTTATCTAAAGTTCCTGCTGCAGATTCTTCATGATATGTGCAAGACACATCAGACACAAGGTAACAGCACACAACTGAATGTTCTAATCCTGACTACACAGAGAACATAACAGCTGGCGACGAGGATCTGTGGTCTGACCCTATAATGGCACTTATTGGCACCTTACCTGTGTTTGCAGCAGACACAGACAGATGGGACACATGGGTTGAACAGTTTGAGTTATATTGTACAGCAAATAACATAGGAGCTGATAAGCAAGTGGCTGTGTTTCTGACAACTATAGGCTCAGCAGCTTACACTACATTAAGGGACATTCTCTCACCAGATAAACCTAATTCTAAACCTCTGTCTGACCTGATCTGTCTGTTATCTAACCACTACCTACCTAAGCCTCTAGAGATAGCAGAACGCTTTAAGTTTTACACACGCAAGCAATTGCAGCATGTGGACATTAAGACTTATGTGATCAGTTTAAATAAACTAGCAAGTAGCTGCAGATTTGGTGATTATTTAAACACTGCTTTACGTGATATGTTTGTTATTGGACTCATGGACTGTACAGTACAAAAGAGATTATTAGCAGAGGATGATTTAACACTAAAGCGTGCTATTGAGATAGCTACAGACATGGAACTTGCTTCTAAAGATGCACAAATGCTCCAGGCCCCAGTACAGGCAGTTTGTGATAAGGAAAAAGATGTAGATGTTTTTCATACAAGTATGCAGATGTATGCCTGTTACAGATGTGGTGACACAAATCACACAGCAAATGCCTGCAGGTTTAGTAACAGCATCTGCTATGGGTGTGGGAAGATTGGTCATACAAAGAGAGTGTGCAGAAGTTCCTTAGTCAGAGATAAAAGTAAGAAAGGCAGCAAGTCACGTGCAGTTTTTCATGTGCAAGTAGATACACCACACACAGATTCAGAGGAAGACAAACCATTATACACATTACAGATCTACAGCCTTGAAAATAAAATTCCAGAACTGCAAGCAAAGGTGAATATAGAAGGTAAACCTTTCATTAGGGAAGTTGATACAGGAGCAGCAGTCTCTGTTATCACAGCTGCTGATTGGAACCGCCTGGGACTAAGGCAACCAACTGTTCCAACAGCTGTCACCATGCAAACATATTCAAATGAAATAATAAAGCCTATTGGGTGTGTTTCACCTACAGTGACATTTAATGCTATAACTAAAAATCTAAGCCTCTACATTTTACCTAAAGGAGGACCACCTTTGTTTGGTAGATCCTGGATCCAAGCATTGGGCATGCCAAAGTTACCACAACAGTTACCACTTAACAAACTGCTGGACCAAAGTGGCAATTCAAATTCTTCTTGGATTAATTCACTAAAGCACAAATATAAGACTAGGGTTTAGTGAAAGACAAGCAGATTCAGCTTCACCTAAAAGAAAATGCTATTCCAAAATTTTGTAAACCAAGAGTTGTACCATTTGCACTTAAACCTAAAATTGAAGCATAACTAGAAAGACTACGAAATCAGGGGATTATTGTTCAAGTTTCTAGCAGTGAATGGGCTTCCCCAATAGTTCCTGTCAGAAAAAAAAATGGGGACATTTGCATCTGTGGAGATTTCAGAGTGGGCCTTAACCCTCAATTACTTGTGGATCAGTATCCTTTACCATGGATTGAAGAATTGTTTAGTTCTCTGGCAGGGGGTGAAAAATTTACAAAAATTGACTTGCATCAAGCAAACTTACAGTTAGAGGTGCATCCAGACTCCAGACACCTGTTAAATATCAACACTCACAAAGGACTTTTTCAGTATACGCGGATGGTGTTTGGCATTGCCCCAGCACCTGCAGTGTGGCAATGGATAATGGATGAGATCTTGGCAGGTATTCCACATACCCACTGTATGTTAGATGACATGCTTATCACTGGTGAAAATTATGCAGCTCATAAATTCAATGTTGAAGCTGTTTTACAGTGCCTACAGGAATTTAGACAGAAAAGTGTGAGTTCTTCTGCGAGAGTTTAGAATATTGTGCACATGTAGTGAACAAGACTGGTCTCCACACAACTGCTGAAAAAGTGAAACTGCTGGTTCATGCTTCCACCCCTGTTAATGTATCTCAGCTACGTTCTTATTTGGGGTTGCTCAATTACTATCACAGATTTTTACCAAATTTGGCTAATTTACTATATCCACTACACCACCTTTAAGATAGTAAAAACCAGTGGGCCTGGACTGACTTATGTACACCAGCATTTTAACGCTCTAAGCAACTTCTACTAGAATCAAGACTCCTTGTCCACTATGACCTTAAGAAGCCTTTGGTACTAGCCTGTTATGCTTCACCATATGGTTTAGGCACAGTACTTTCACACTTTACGCCCGATGGTTCTGAACGTCCTGTGTCTTTTGCGTCCAGATCTCTATCTCCATCTGAGAGAAATTATGCCCAGATTGATCGGGAAGCTTTATCAATAATTTGGGTTGTGAAGAAATTCCACATTTATATATATGGCAGACCTTTTACTCTGATCACGGATCATAAACCACTTTTGTCCATTCTGCACCCTCAGAAGGGTATCTCCAACACAACAGCTGCTCGAATTCAGCTCTATGCACTTCAGCTGGCGGCTTACAACTACTCCATTAAATATCGATGCCACAGTGATCATACAAATGTGGATATGTTTTCAAGATTACCAATGGTACATCACATGACAGCATCTTCTAAAATCATAGAAACCCCTCCACAGTCTTTAAATCTAAATTCCAAAGTGATTGCTGCTTATACATGCTCTAATTCTACCTTACAGGAAATTAAGTCTTTGGTTCAACATGGGTGGCCTAAAGTAGTTCGCTCTGACCTTCAGCCATATTTTACAAGGAAGAAGGAAATTGTGCATGACTCAGGCTGTCTGTTATGGGGGTCACGAGTGATAATTCTGACCTTACTGCAAACATTAGCATTAAAGTTACTACACAGCTCACATCAGGGTGTAGTAAAAATGAAGCAAAGAGCACTACAAGCTAATGGTACAGTTTCCCGCCATGTAGAGCCAATGAGACATAGATCTCAACCAGCTACACAAATATCCAATGATTCAGATGGTGAGGATATCTGGCATGGAGTGTGGTGCCCACCTGAGTCTTCTGAGGATGAAAATACAATGAACACAACTGAAACAGATCAACCTCAGAATGATTCTGTCCAACAACAAAATATCACAGGTGATCAACAACCGTTGGGTACTCCTCCACAGACGATTGCTCCTGAACCAAATACTCTATGGTCCTCTAGACACAGAAGGCCACCTTCTAGATGGCAATGTGAGGATTCAGTGAGAAATTATTCAGCAAGGAATGACCTAATCTGAAGGCGGACTTATCGCAGAAAACATAACTGTGACTAAAATCTAAGCTGCGACCTAGGTCTTGTGCACATAGACTATAGAGATAAACTGTTCTAAGTTCAAGTGTATGGTTTAGTGATAAACATGTATGTCTATTACTTTTTGTATGTTACAATATTATCCACTGTCTGTTCTTTATTTTTCTTTATTTTTTATATTTTTCTTTATTTTTTATATATTTTTTTTTTGAGAAAAAGGGGATGTTAAGATTACTGCAGCTTTTACTGTATCTTTGCACTAACCACAATCTACCTATTAAATCTATTAACCCCTAATACGTCATTCCCCCACATCGCAATCTACCTATTTAAACTATTAACCCCTAATCCACCATCCCCCACAACGCAAATAACTAATCTAATCACTAAGCTCCCTAACCTAACACCCCCTATATTAACCCCCATTACATAAAATAAAAAATACTGAGTTACAGTTAAAATAAAAAATCCTAAGATTACTTTAAAAATAAAACCTAAGATTAAATTAAAATAAATAAATCTAAAATGACAAAAAAAGTCTAAAATTAAAGAAATAAAATAAATTATCAAAAATAACAATTTCAACCTAATCTAATACCCCTATAAAAATAAAAAAGCCCCCCAAAATAAAAAATTTCCCTAATCTAAGACTAAACTATAAATAGCCCTTAAAAGGGCCTTTTGTAGGGCATTGCCCTAAAGCGATCAGCTTTTACCTAAAAATACAAATTAACCCCTAACAGTAAACTCTCCAGCCCACCAAACCCACAAAATAAAAAAATTTAACACTAAAAAAAAAAAACTAAATTACCCATTGCCCCTAAAGGAGCATTTGTATGGACATTGCCCTTAAAATGTCAATCAGCTCTTTTGCAACCCATTAAAATAAAAAAAAATCCCTAATCTAAAAAAAAAACACACCCAAAAAAATTTAAAATAAAACCTAAGTCTAACCTCCAAATAGGTACTCCCAGTTCCTGAAGTCCGGCGGAGAAGGTCTTCTTCCAGGCAGCGACATCTTCATCCAGCATGGGGATCTCTTCTATCTTCATCCGTGTGGAGGATCCTCTTTGTACGATCGTCGCCGCAAGGTACCTGATTTATATTTGGGGTACCTTGCATTCCTATTGGCTGATATTTTCAAATCAGCCAATAGGATGAGAGCTACTGAAATCCTATTGGCTGTGCAAATCAACATAATGGATGGAACGCCCACAGAACGCTCTGACCACGCCAATGAACTGACCCTGCCCACTGACAGCACTAACTCGTCACATCCCTGCCCACAAAAAAACTGTGGGACCATGGGAAGTACCCCAATATAAGTAAATCCTGGAGACATTACTGTTCCCAGTGTGAAGGATGTTGGCACTACAAAACACCTTAAAACTTTACTAAACAAATTGATAAAAAAAAGAAAAAAAAACCTCAGTCCTCTCTAACACATGCTTAAAAGAAAACATTCAGGATAAAATAAAAGTAAAAACAAAAAAAAAAGTAAAACACCCTTGTCACACTGGAGTGTAGTGAGGAAACAATTACATTTATAGATACTAGAGGGCATTGTGTGCATCTTTACAGAAACAAATACAGATCATAATCATTTATTACATTATACTAGTGCACATCCTACATCTCTGAAGAACTTTTTACCAAGAAGTAAATTCTTAAGGTTTAAACGCATAATTTCAGATAAAGATATGGTTGGTAAAAGACTAGAGGATATGGCAACTGTTTTCAAAAATAGGGGATACCCTGTGATCGTGATTGATAAGGAAAAAGAAAGGGTGTCAAATTTATCCCTTTGTGCGGTTCGGCTATTTTCAGATTTGCACAGATTTTAGTGTGTTGCTGTGTCACAAGTATTTTTTCGGCTACGAAAATAGCTGAACGGCACGAAGGGCCACCTTCTACTACATTGGGAGGTATCTGAAAACTTCGAATGCACAGTCTACTTATAAATGACCAAGAAGTTTAAAAGATGATTTTGTTAGGGCAGACATTGTCACTTTAAAAATTCACAACAAACTTTTTTGCTTCTTGAAAAAAAAAGGTTGTTTTACTTGCCTTAATTGTTGCCATTGTATTAGTTTGATTTGAGGGTCTTCCTTCTTACATCCATGGATGGATAAACAAAATATGAGATATAAGATTACTATACATGTAATTCTAAGTTTGTAATATAGTTCTTATAATGTCTGTGCGGATTGTTATATGTGGGTGAGACCACCCACAGAGTATGTGACCTCATTACAGAACACAAGTCTAATATTAGGAATAGGCACCTCAAATCTCCTGTTGTTAATCATTTTCTGGAAGCTGGTTATAACATCAGTCAACTTAGATATATAATAACTGAGCAGGTACCATACTTAAGAAGAGAGAATTAGGAACATTTTCAGAACCAGTTTTGCAAGCATGTTTCCTAAGCACTGTGGGTATAATAATTGCTTTTTTAAGATGCTGGCTGTTCTTATTTGTGGTGTGAGATTGGGATATACCTTTAAGGTATATCTCCACCCATGTACCGTTCCACCCTATTTAAGAGAGCCTATTACAACTAATCCCTGCCTGAAAATTAAAGCATTTTGTATCTCTTCGTTTATGCAGGAGACAGCTCCTTTTGACTTCAGGTCTATTCTACTAAAGAAAGAATCGCAGCTCAACTGTGTATTTAACTCTCCACGTTTATTCTTTGGAGTTGTATCTTGTTCTATTTTTCCTTCCTACCTTCTGCTATAGTAGTGGAACTGTTCCGTAATCCTCTGAACCTCATCCTGCTGAATCTCACATCATCGCCGGATCTACTTTTTTAGCGTTCCGGAAGTAAGTCACGCTCACACAGGACAGCTCCAAGAGCTTGCATCGGACAGCAAGGTAAACCTTGTCTTTACATCTTTCTGCCTAAACTTCAGTCACCATTCCGGGTAAAGTACTTTCAACAAAACCTCGTGTTAGCATTATTGCTGGTGTATTTGCTCTCTGATAACATGTCTGCTCCTTGCAATAACTTTCGGATTCCTGCCTCCTAAGAATTATACACAGGTATAATATCCGGTCTGCATGTTCATTGTAAATATTTTAGTGAGAGTGTGTGAGTGTGTGAAGATCGACATATAAAAAGCTGATTAGAATTTTCATATTCAACATATTAAAAAACGGAACTCTGATGGAGGGATATTTTTGAACCAGTCTGCAACTCAGTCTGTGATACCAATTATGAATTACAATTACAAGTAACATTCTTATCTAAACATATTCTGTTCTACAACTCTTATTTTGGATTTTGACAACAAATTATGGTCCATTATAAGTGTTTCTCATAAATTTTCAGTAACTGTCTCACTGTATACTACCCAGGTTGCATTATCATTGCTGCCTGGATTGTACAAATTAAGAAGAGCTACAAAACTCATGTTTATAGACTTTTAGGTTTGAATTGATAACTTAATACGGGTCATCACAGAGATGTATGAAAATGATGGGAATGTAGACTAACCAAAAGCTAGAAAAGATAAGCAAAGCGAGCCTCTATAAATTTTGAACATCATCTCACTTATCGAGCCTCCATGAATCTTACTCAATAACATGCTCCATACACGAGTATGCTACATACATGCACTTTTGCATTGGGCATATTAAATTATAGTGTTTTTATTTTAATTTAAGTTTCTTAACAAAACCAAATCTGGTCTGGATTTTAAGATATCAGTAGTAATGTGATGTTCCAATCTATTTGAAAAACTAACAATAACCCACTTGCCACAAGATTTTCAAATGAATCTATGATGTGATAACATCCTGTATATCCCATATGGAGACAATTCTACAGCAATATTCCAGTCTATCAGAGATCACTTTTCCAGCAGCTTTATAAGTAAGTTTAAGACTTTTCAAATTCTACATATTGGACCCATTGAAAGGACATGAGATGCATTTAGGTTTAAACATTTTTAGGGGGTTTAATGAATACATAGGATAATTTATTTTTCCTTATTTTTTCTTTAATATGTATTACTCTATACAAATATAAGTAAGTAGTTCACAGCCATGGTTAAGAAACAGAAAAATAAAAAAAGGGAAAAAAGGAAGGCAAGTCAATCAATAAAAAAATTTATACAGTCAATGCAATGACTTTAATAATGATCCCAAACTTACACAAATATTCCTAACTTATCTTATGTTAGAGGGAGTCAAGAGGTGTGGACTATGAAAGAAGAAAAAAGTAAAAAAAAGCAATTGTGCTGCATTCAAACATATTCAGGAACAAAACATAATTTTGTCCATAGTTATAAAAAAATCAATAAAAAATATTGTGCTGTATTCAAACATATTTATAGACAAACATCCCTTTGTCCAAAGTGAAAAAAAAAGATCCTTTTGTCCATATGTCATGGGGAAAAAACTATTGTGCTGTATTCAAACAAATATCCTTTTGTCCAAAGTGGAAAAAAAAATAGTGTGGTATATTCAAACATATTCAGGGACATAACATCCTTTTGTCCATATGTGAAAAAATTGTTGAGCTGTATTTAAATATATTCAGGGACATATATTGTGTTGTATTCAAACATATTCAAAGAAATAGCATTCTTTTGTATATATGTGATGAAAACAAAAAACTTCTGCACTGTATTCAAACATAAAAATATCCTTTTGTCCAAAGTGGGAAAAAAACATCCTGTGCTATATTCAAACTCCTTTCAGGGAAAGAAACATATTTTGTACATTTGTAATAAAAAAATGTGCTGTATTCAAACTTTGAGGTTTATTTATTTTCTACCTAAAAGCAGTTGTATGACAAGTAAAGAAGTCACTTCTTAGACTAATAACTTTTTAAATTTAAATTTTAATCATCACAATAGAAAAGCATAATTAGAATTTAAATTTTAAAAAGTTCTTGCTACTGGCTAATTCAAATCAGCAATAGGGATCGACTGATTTGAAATCAGCCAGTCAGAATTAAGTGGTACCCCTATATATTGGGTTTCCGTGCTTTCTGGGTTTTCAGTGTGCTGCAGAAATCGCATGAAAGGAGGGCTCCCTAAGAGAGCTGAAGAGAAAGAAGATGCCGAGTGGAGGCAGTGGAAGAGCTGCAGAAAATCTGCCTCCGCAAAGATGGGTCCCTGGGTGCCTGATGAAGATAGGCCTGCTGCTTGAGAAGATGTGGAGTGGTGGAGGGCAGAAGGAGGCTGCTGAAGTCTGCCTCCATGAAGAATGGGCCTCTGTGCCTGGACCTTGGATTAGGATGGGGCATAACAGAGTGACATAAGACACTGTCTCTATCAAAGTAACAGGCCTTAGGTCAATTAAAGGTAAACATTCTAAGATATTTTAAGACATGTTTTTATAGTACATTGGTATCAAAATAATCCTCATGATGTCACAGGGGGTATTGTTTAATATGGGTTTATGTACTCGATAAATATAGCATGGAGTTAGATGTTTTTCTATAATTGTAAGCTAGGGTTTCAAAGTTTTATGGCCTGCCATAAAGGATGTGGTGGTTAGTTCACTGGCCCTCAGAAAAAAATGTATTTAACTGTAATTTCAACCATTTGGTTTCATTCTACATGCTGGCCATTTCCAATTCCATTGGCCTGGAGCAGGGGCTATAATCTTCTGGTAAAATACAGGTTCTGTAATATTTTCTCCTTTTGGTTTTTAATTTTTTTTTTCTGTTGTATGCAATTGTTTGTTAACTCTTTGTTTTTTATAATGCACTTTTTTTACTCCGTATATTTTTTCAGATATATTTTCTACTGTTCTTATCCTTTGCCAGAATTGATCTTGCAAGGATTTGTTTACCACAAAATAGCCAGCATATAGTACAGCAAGTAGGGAGATCCCGAAAAGTGCAAAGAAAGCGTACAAATAAAACACTATTAGGAGCAAAATAGTAATTATAATAATAACAATAACATTATGCTAGCACGATGCACACAGAAAAAACCTCTACAATGCGTTTGTCATTTGTCACAGGCTTACACACATTATATATGTAATATCTATTGTTATATTGTTGTTGTTCTGTTTATTTTCTATTAATGTATATTTTATGCTTAGCATCATTTTTTTTTGTCCTCCTTATTTTTTTAAATTTTTGATGGGCGGGTTTTTCCAATTATAGCTTGTGGGTTGAAAAAACATTGTACCAAACAATCACTTAGATTAACGAGTTTTGCGTTCCGGTTTGAACACTGAAAAAATGTCAATTTCAGCATTAAAATTGTAACGCAGCATTACGAGTCTTGTCGGTATACAGTGGGGCAAAAAAGTATTTTAGTCAGTCACTCACTAATTGTGCAAGTTCTCCCACTTAAGAAGATGAGAGAGGCCTGTAATTTTCATCATAGGTATACCTCAACTATGAGAGACAAAATGTGGAAACAAATCCAGACAATCACATTGTCTGATTTGGAAAGAATTTATTTTCAAATTATGGTGGAAATAAGTATTTAGTCAATATCAAAAGTTCATCTCAATACTTTATTACATATCCTTTGTTGGCAATGACAGAGGTCAAACGTTTTCTGTAAGTCTTTACAAGGTTGTCACATACTGTTGCTGGTATGTTGGCCGACTTCCTGTATGCAGATCTCCTCTAGAGCAGTGATGTTTTGGGGTCTGTCGCTGGGCAACACAAACTTTCAACTCCCTCCAAAGGTTTTCTATGGAGTTGAGATCTGGAGACTGGCTAGGCCACTCCAGGACCTTGAAATGCTTCTTACGAAGCCACTCCTTCATTGTCCGGGCGGTGTGTTTGGGATCATTGTCATGCTGAAAGACCCAGCCACGTTTCATCTTCAATGCCCTTGCTGATGGAAGGAGGTTTGCACTTAAAATCTCACAATACATGGCCCCATTCATTTTTTCATGTACACGGATCAGTCGTTCTGTTCCCTTTGCAGAGAAACAGCCCCAAAGCATGATGTTGCCACCCCCATGCTTCACAGTAGCTATGGTGTTCTTTGGTTTGCAAACTCAGCATTATCTCTCCTCCAAACACGACGAGTTGTTTTTCTACCAAACAGTTCTACTTTGGTTTCATCTGACCATATGACATTCTCCCAATCCACTTCTGGATCATCCAAATGCTCTCTAGCATACTTCAGACAGGCCCGGGCATGTACTGGCTTAAGCAGGGGGACACGTCTGGCACTGCAGGATCTGAGTCCCTGGTGGCATAGTGTGTTACTGATGGTAGTCTTTGTTACGTGGTCCCAGCTCTCTGCAGGTCATTCACTAGGTCCCCCCGTGTGGTTCTGGGATGTTTGCTCACAATTCTTGTTATCATTTTGACTCCATGGGGTGAGATCTTGCGTGGAGCCCCAGATCAAGGGAGATTATCAGTGGTCTTGTATGTCTTCCATTTTCTAATTATTGCTCCTACAGTTGATTTCTTCACACCAAGCTGCTTGCCTATTGCAGATTCAGTCTTCCCAGCCTGGTGCAGGTCTACAATTTTGTTTCTGGTGTCCTTCGACAGCTCTTTGGTCTTCACCATAGTGGAGTTTGGAGTGTGACTGTTTGAGGCTGTGAACAGATATCTTTTATACTGATAACAAGTTCAAATAGGTGCCATTAATACAGGTAATGAGTGGAGGACAGAGGAGCCTCTTAAAGAAGAAGATACAGGTCTGTGAGAGCCAGAAATCTTGCTTGTTTGTAGGCGACCAAATACTTATTTTCCACCATAATATGCAAATAGATTCTTTCCAAATCAGACAATGTGATTGTCTGGATTTGTTTCCACATTTGTCTCTCATAGTTCTTTGCTTTTTTTGCAAGTTATAGGGCCATAAATACAAGTAGCACTTTGCTATTTCCGAACCACTTTTTTTCAAAATTAGCGCTAGTTACATTGGAACACTGATATCTGTCAGGAATACCTGAATATCCCTTGACATGTATACATTTTTTTTTAGAAGACATCCCAAAGTATTGATCTAGGCCAATTTTGCTATATTTCATGCACCATTTCACCGCCAAATGCGATCAAATAAAAAAAAAAAAGTTCACTTTTTCACAAATTTTATCACAAACTTTAGATTTTCCCCTGAATTTATTTACAATAGCTTCTGCAATTATGGCACAGATGGTTGTAGATATTTCTCTGGATCCCCTTTGTTCAGAAATAGCAGACATATATGGCTTTGGGGTTGCTTTTTGGTAATTAGAAGGCCGGCTAAATGCCGCTGCGCACCACATGTGTTTTATGCCCAGCAGTCAAGGGGTTAATTAGGGAGCTTGGAGGGTTAATTTAAGCTTTAGTGTAGTGTATTAGACAGCCCCAAGTATTGATCTAGGCCCATTTTGGTATATTTCATGCCACCATTTCACCTCCAAATGCGAGCAAATAAAAAAAAAGTTACATTTTTAACAATTTTAGGGTTTTTCACTGAAATTATTTACAACAGCTTCTGCAATTATGGCACATATTGTTGTAAAAGCTTCTTTAGGTTCCCCTTTGTTCAGAAATAGCAGACTTATATGGCTTTGGTGTTGCTTTTTGGTAATTAGAAGGCCGCTAAACGCTGTTGCGCACCACACGTGAATTATGCCCAGTAGTGAAGGAGTTAATTAGGTAGCTTGTAGGGTTAATTTTAACTTTAATTTAGAGATCAGCCTCCTGCATGAAACATCCCGCCCCCTGATCCCTCCCAAACAGCTCTCTTCCCTCCCCCACCCCACAATTGTCCCCGCCATCTTAAGTACTGGCAGAAAGTCTGCCAGTACTAAATAAAATTAGTTTTTTTTTATTTATTTTTAAAAATAAATATTTATTCAGCTGTGATGGACCCCTGCCTTAGCCCCCAACCTCCCTTATCCCCCCCAAACAGTTCTCTAACCCTCCCCCACTACCCAATTGCTGCCATCTTGGGTACTGGCAGCTGCCTGCCAATACCCAGTTTGCCCCCAAAAACAACGTATTTTTGTTTTTTTCCTTTAACCATGCTTTTTTTGTAGTGTAGCAGCCCTCCCTCAATACCCCCATCCCCCTCCCCCTCCCCGATCCTTTTATATTTTATTTTATTTAACTTTTTTCCCCCTCTCCCTCTGATGATCTCATTGGTGTCAGTGGCTAATGTGCACACGCGCGCGCACCCCCGCAGGACCCCCCCCCCCCGCACGCTTCCAGCACCCGGTGTGCACATTGCACATTGGGTAGCTTAGGTTTTTGTTAGAGTTAGGTTTTTTATTTTGGTGTGGTGGTGGGTTTTTCTGTTGGGGGGGTCTTTGTATTTTTTTGCAGGGAAAAGAGCTGATTTCTTTAGGAAAATGCACTACAAAAGGCCCTTTTAAGGGCTATTGGTAGTTTATTGTAGGCTAGGTTTTTTTTATTTTGGGGGGCTTTTTTTATAGGGCTATTAGATAAGGTGTAATTGTTTTTATTATGGATAATTTTGTTTGTTATGTTTTGTAATTTAGTGTTTGATATTTTTTGTAATTTAGTATTTTTTATTTTTTGTAATTTAGTATTTTTTTATTTTTTGTAATTGTAGATTTAAATTTTTTTAGTAGTGTGAGGTTTTTTTAATGTGTAGTTTAGTTTATTAAATTTGTAGTTATTTTAATTTTAGTATAATAGTAATGTTAGTTTAATATATACAGGCCTATTTAACAAAGGTCGGTTGGACCTGATCCGACAGTGCGGATCAGGTCCGATAGACCTCGCTGAATGTGGAGAACAATATGCTCTCCATATTCAGCATTGCACCAGCAGTTCTTGTAAAACTGGTGGTGCAACGCCACCCCCTGCAGATTTGCGGCCAATTGTCCGCCAGTAGAGAGGTGTCAATGAACCCGATCGTACTCGATCGGGTTGAATTGTGGCAATCTCTGTCCGCCTGCTAAGAGCAGGCTGATAGGGTTATGGAGCAGCGGTCTTTAGACCGCTGCTTCATAACTGCTGTTTCTGGCGAGCCTGCAGACTCGCCAGAAACACGGGCCCTCAAACTCCATTCGGAGCTTGAAAAATGGGCCTCATAGTTTAAACTTAGTTTTTTTTTATTTCACAGGTAAATTTTTATTTACTTTAAGATAGGGGTATTGTAATTTTAATATAAAGTTAGGGGGTTGTTAGGTTTAGGGGTTAATAGTTTAATTTTGTTTTTTGAGATTTGGGGGACTGGCGGTTTAGGGGTTTATAGGTTTATTTAGTGGCAGTGATTTGGGATGCCAGAGGTTTAGGGGTTCATAACTTTATTTAGTGGCGGTGATGTTGGGGAGTAGCAGAATAGGAGTTAATATCTTTATTATAGTGTGGGAGGTGTTAGGGTGCGGGGGAATAGGGGTTAATAACTTTATTATAATGGTGGCAATGTCGGGGAGTGGCTGAATAAGGGTTAATAACTTTATTATAATGGTGGCAATGTCGGGGAGTGGTTGAATAAGGGTTAATAACTTTATTAAGGTGGCAGCGATGTCGGAAGCGGCAGATTAGGGGTTAATAACTTTATGAATATTAGCGCTGCGGAATCTGTTGGCGCTCTACAAATAACCGATAATAATAATAATAATATGCCGGTGTTGGCGATGTCGGGGGCAGCAGATTAGGGGTGTTTAGACTTGGGGTTTATGTTAGGGTGTTAGGTTTAAACGTAACTTTTTTTCCCCATAGACATCAATAGGGTTGTGTTATGGCTATTGCCATTCTGTGCTTCAGGTTTTTTTACGAACACGGCTCTCCCCATTGATGTCTATGGGAAAGCATGCACGAGCACGTCAAAGCAGCCCTTGGATTTTGGTGCGGTATGGAGCTCATCGCCACCATATTGTAATGGCAGCACTAAGGACGGTGAAATAACGCAACTTTGCGTTCGTTTCGCACCCTTTATAGTGCAAAACTTGTAATCTAGGTGAATGTGAATACAGCCTGATGAAACAGCATTGTTACTCTGAGAAACGTGCCACTGATGTTTTTAAATAAATTTTAACTTTTTATACTACCCCTTGCTGTACTATATGATGGCTGTTTGTGGTAAACATATTGATTGATTACTCAATTTATTGCTCACTTTCCTCCACTAGCCACATATTGGAATACCAATACAGCGAAACTTGGTGACGTCACACAACAAATATTAGATGTTTCTGTAGACGGAGAAGAATGATCCTTCACCTTGAACGATTTGTTACAGCATTGCCACGCTGAGTTTAACTGGAAAACTCTACTCTTCCTACACGTCCCACAAGCGCTATGGGTGGTGCTCAATTTTACGTAAGTGCATTTGTTACTTTTTTGTGCATCTGAGCTATGGTAGACGTTAAAACCCTATGAGGCGCCTCTTGTCATTTGTATTTTTCTATTTTATGGGATTGCCAGAACCGTGGAAGAGAACTGCCCTGGGGATTATTTCCTTTGTTTGACAACTTCAAAGGACTGCTATTGTCTAAAAGATTTTATTTGAGTCCCAACACTCTGAGGTTTTATACTGATGCATTTTATATATATACTATTCCTAAAGTCCGTGTACATGGGCCATTTTTTGCAGTACAGCTGTTCCACTCCTTGCTCTCTCTCTATCCCCCCTCTCTTTTGCTATTTCCCTCCTCTCTTCTGCTCTTTCTCTCTCCCTCTCTCTATTTTGCTCTCTCTGTCCCCCCTCTCTTTTGCTCTCTCTCCCCCCTCTCTTTTGCTCTCTTTCTCCTCCTCTCTTTTCCTCCCTCTCTTTTGAGCTCTCTCCCCTCTCTTTTGCTCTCTTTCCCCCTCTCTTTTGCTCTCTATCTCTCCCCTCTCTTTTGTTCTCTCTTCCCCCTCTCTTTTGCGCTCTCTCTCCCCTCTCTTTTGCTCTCTCTCTCTCCCCTCTCTTTTGTTCTCTCTCTCCCCCTCTCTTTTGCGCTCTCTCTCCCCTCTCTTTTGCTCTCTCTCTCACCCCTCTCTTTTGCTCTCTCTCTCTCCCCTCTCTTTTGTTCTCTCTCTCCCCCCTCTATTTTCCTCCCTCTCTTTTGCACTCTCTCTCCCCCTCTCTTTTGCACTGTCCCCCCTCTCTTTGGCTCTCTCTCCCCTCTCTTTTGGTCTCTCTCCCCCCTTTCTCCCCCCTCTCTTTTGATGTCTCTCTCCCCTCTTTTGCTCTCTCTCTCCCCTTGCTTTTGCTCTCCCTCCCCCTCTCTTTTGCTGTCTCTCTCCCTCTCTTTTGCTCTCTCTATCCCCCCTCTTTTGCTCTCTCTATCCCGCCTCTTTGCCTTTTGCTCTCCTTCTATCCCCCCTCTTTTGAGCTCTCTCACTCCCTCCCGACCCCGCCCATGTCACACCCGACCCCACCCGTGTCACGCCTGGTCCGTGTCATGTCCGAACTCGCCCACGTAATGCCCAGCCCCGTCCAGCCCCATCCATGTCATGCCCCCTTCACACCGTTCGGCACTTAACAGATGCCAGGTTAGTTTGTGTAAGGCCAGGTGTGTTTGTCCTCACACAGTCTCTACTGCACTTGACAGCTTCAGACAAACACACTTGACCTTTTATATTATAGGATATATATATATATATATATATATATATATATATATATATATACAAATGAATGAAAAGAATCCACTCTCTGGATTTACAAATTCACCAAACTTTACTACGTCAGTAAACGTAGTAAAGTTTGGTGAATTTGTAAATCCAGAGAGCGCATTCTTTGCATTCATTTGTATTATTCCTGATGCACCCTGGTATGAATATTCTCGAAGGTTCGTGAGAGTGCTGCAATTTTAAATTTGGATATATATATATATACACACACAAAAAATTTTTTTGCCAGTTCTAAGTAACTATTACTTTTGTATTTCCTGATATAAATTTGTATAAATTTACTATAGTGATTAATATTCTGACACTAAATTGTGCAAAGAGCACTAATGCCTGAACACGTAAAGTTGAGGACTTGTAAGTTGACTTGGGACTTGAATGCAAAACAATGACTTTGTCCCACCTCTGCTCTGTTGATGCTCCTGCAGGTCTCTCTGGATTATAAATGTCACAATTTTCAGAATGAAAACAAGGACTCAAAAGACATGTCCCTGGACTTCCTCACCCAGGGCTCAGTCCACCTACCCTTGAAACACCCAGAGAGTTGACCCTGCCCATCATTACTTGGGAGGTATGTTACTGGGATCGCCAAGAAGCCATCACCAAGCAAATGATAGAGGCTGGTTATGACTGCAGTAATGAATTGGTACCTGGTACTACTCCCTCCAAATAATGCATTAACCCTCCCACTTTAAACAACACTGAAGTCATAGAATAGTATTTTTTTTAAAAACTGGTTACATTTTTTTATCCATCCTTCTTCCACCTTGTCAACAAAATTGTGTGACCTATTCATTCTCCACAACTTGATGCAATGGTATAATGTGATCCATCATTTAATTGGCTGATTTGGAGATGTAATTGTAGAATGTTAAGGTGCCCCAAGTATAAGATTGGTGACAGTTGTGCAATTAACTTATTTAACTCTTAAACAATTTTATGAAATCATAGAGTACATAATGTTAAAGGGCCATAATACCCAAATGTTTAAACAATTGAAAGTGATGCAGCATAGCTGTAAAAAGCTGACTAGAAAATATCTCCTGAACATCTCTATGTAAAAAAGAAAGATATTTTACCTCAAAAGTTCCTCAGTAGCCACCTCCCATTGTAAAGGATTTCTAAGCAGCATTTTAGTGTGTCTGTCCTGGAACAGCTGAAAGGATGAGCCTCGTGAACTCTCATATTATTTCACCAATCAGGTAAAGGAAGCTTACTATGAAATCTCATGAGAGTTAAGTCAAATCTCATGAGATCACAGTAAGAGTTCATGACCTCAGCACTGCTGATGCTGATTGGCTGCTGTTCATTTCTTCATTTATTTATTTTTTTACCTTCAGCTGGGAGCAGGTGAAGTATAACTTTTTACACAGAACTTACTCTGCTGAGCTGAGGAGATTGTGAGGTAAAATATCTTCCTTTTTTACATAGAGATGCTCAGGTGATATTTTCCTGTCATCTTTTTACAGTTATACTGCATCAGTTTCAAGTGATTTAGCATATGAGTATTATGTCCCTTTAATGAATATATTTTTGGATTTACCAGCTGCTTATTACACGCACTTCTCATTTGCAAATGTTAACCAGGAAATGTTAGAGTCCATTTTAAATTTTTGTCAAACTAGCCATCCGAAAAACTTCAGACTACAGTTTTTTTTAATTATTATTATTATTATTTAAAAGGATAGAAAGGTCGAAATTGAAATGTGCATGAGTGCATTTGAATTTTAAATATAATAATTTTATCAATATACTTCCAGTAACAAAAATACTTCTAGTAAAAGCTATTACTATTTTTCAATATCATACGTACATATGCTGTGAGAAGCCCGTGCACCAGTATTAAGTTCAGAGAGCTGGCAGTATGGCGTATCGTGTCTGTGAAGACTTTATTTGTGTCATACAAGCCACTGATGACTACCCGAGAACCAAATATGCATATGCCACTGAAAAACAGCAATAACGTTTACTACTCCTATAATGAATAACAGCATCACAGCACATGAGACAAAGGGGTATACTTAACAAGCTGCGGGTGCAGCTGTTTCTGCGCAAACCTTCAGGCTCACCGGAAACAAAAGTTAAAAAGCAGCGGTTGTAAGACCGCGCCTCCTTAACTCATCCGCCACCTCTAGTGTGGCAGACAGCAATCAGCCCGATCGGATACAATTAGGATGATTGACACCCCCTGCTAGCGGCCGATTGGCTGCGAATGTGCAGGGGGCGGCATTGCACAATCATTTCACCAGAAATGCTTGTGCAATGTTAAATGCAGACAGTGTAATCTGTCGGCATTTAGTGATGTCAGGCGGACACTTAATAAATCTACCCCAAAGAGGCCTACTTATCAAGCCGTCAACGGCAAATACGCTGGAATTCCGCAGCGTAATTGTGGCGAGCCTGATTCCCCTTAGTTATCAAAGCCTACAGACCGGCAAAAGTTGAAATTTGTGACGTAACATACGATCCGCCGGTCTCAGTCTGACACAGATCGATGCTTATGTCATTACAGATGTTCCGAATGCAAATTTGGCACTATCTGACAACTTTTGCTAGTTAACAAATATCTACCAGGTACGCTCGCCACTATTCGACCCAGCGTACCTGGTTTTCAAGCCCTGGAGGCGGTGGATGCCATAGGAATCAATGGGAGTCTGAAAGCAGCGAAAGATCATGTTCACTGCTGCCTGATATCCCATTGATTCCTATGGGAGAATAAAAGTTATGTTTACACCTAACACCCTAACATGTACCCCGAGTCTAAACACCCCTAATCTGCCGCCCCCTACACTGCCGCCACCTACATAATGTTATAAACCCCTAATCTCCCGCCCGATACTGCCACCACCTACATTATACTTCTTAACCCCTAATCTGCCGCCCCAACACCGCCGCCACCTACATAAAGTTATTAACCCCTATTCCGCTGCTCCCGGACCCCGCCGCCACCTACATAAAGTTATCAACCCCTATCCCGCCACTCCCGGAGCCCTCCGCAACTAAATAAATGTATTAATAGTGATGTCGCGAATAGTTCGCCGGTGAATAGTTCCCGGCGAACATAGCTTGTTCGCGTTCGCTATGCGATGTTCGATCCCGCCCCCTATTCATCATCATTGAGTAAACTTTGACCTTGTATCTCACAGTCTGCAGACACATTCCAGCCAATCAGCAGGAGACCCTCCCTCCCAGACCCTCCCAGCTCCTGGACAGCAGCCATTTTAGATTCATTCGGAAGCTGCATTGTTAGTGAGAGGAGGGACAGTGTAGCTGCTCAAGGAAGCAGAGATCTGAGCACCTCGGGAGCAAGGTAAAATCCAAAAATCTTTATTTAAACAAAGGTAAAAGCTGCATCAAGGTGCAGGTAAGCAGGAGTAGCAGTCCTGACGCGTTTCGCGCCCCCTAGTGAACTAATGCTGAACATATCTGTAGTGTACTTAAAGGGATGACTGTCCAATCACTGGCCAGAAATGGCTGCAACCGGACTTCACCCTAAAAGGAACACTGACAGCATGTTAAAAAATGTTAAAATCAATAAATGTAATAAAACTGAAGGTACAAATAATCTTAATATGCATACTAACAGGCTGTTAGGAATGGAAACATTTAAGACATAATTGTATATGTCTGTATGTATGTATAACTAGTTATTTTTCTAAACAATGTTAAAGAAAATGCCTAATGGACAATATACTGAACAAATCCATGGCTGCAAATTAAACCTAGGACGATATATTCAAATATTATTAGCAAACATAAAGGCATAGTAACAATGTTAAGACTATACAAGTATGTGATTGATCCGTATAAGGAATTAAGTGATATTTGGAAATGAGAGGTGTTATTTTACAGACAAATAATTTGTAAGTGTGCTATTCGCATTATTAAAGGTCAACAATCGGGGTAGGGAGAACATTAATAGCAAAAGAGAAATGCTTGTGCACAATTAATAAATATTAATAAAAATTTATAAAAATTATATATTTTAAATTTAATTAAAGTGTGCATATTTAAGCATTAATCTATAAAATAAGAAATATCCCATTCCAGATTGATACCCTTGGGGTGTCTGGTTTCTAATTTGAGAATCCAGAATAACTCCCTTTTTGTAAGGAGCTTATGTCTGTCCCCTCCTCTGGTAGGTTTGTGAACTACTTCAATGATTTGCGCTCCGAAATTAGGGACACCAGTTAGGTGCAAGCCATTGAAGTGTTTGGCAATTGCTGAGTTTTTATTAAAATTCTCAACATCTCTCAAGTGTTCCCTAACCCTGTCTCGGAACTCACGTGAGGTTTGGCCTACGTATTGATGTTGGCAGATATTACAGTTAAGTACATATACTACCCACTTGGTTCTACAGGTAGCATAGAAGTTGATTTCAAAAGTTTTCAACGTGCTATTGGAGTGAAAATTGTTGCCTACAATGATAGACTTGCAGGCTTTGCAGTTGAAGTTATGACATCTGAAATTTCCCCTTCTGCTACCATGTAGCCAAGTGGGGGAGGACAAATTAGAGCTTTGTATCATGCTAGGGTGCCAATTTAGAACCCAGAGTTTCTGGGCTTTCTTGAAACGAATTTGAAGTTTGTCACTGAATTGGATATTAAGGGATCATTCTTAAGTAGTGGAATGTGTTTCTTTAGGATGTTTACTATTTCATTATACTGGTTGGAAAATGGGGTACTAAACACTATTGAATTTTCTGAAAAAGATTTATATGATTTTATATGGTTAGAAGTACAATCCATTTTCGCATCTTCCTGTGCTTTTTCTAATAAATTTGAGTTATAACCTCTGGCTAACAATCTCTTTTTTAAGTCATTAGATTGATTAAGATAAATCTCATCATTATTAGTGTTTCTTTTAAGTCTTAAAATTTGACTCTTTGGAATTGATTTGAGGAGATGGGGAGGATGGGCTGATTGGGCATGTAGAATGGTATTACCAGCAGTTGGTTTTCTGTAAGTACTCGATATAATGGTTCCATCATCCTCCCCTCCTTTTAATGTCAAATCCAAAAAGTTGACTGTGTAGGAGTTGGATTCACCAGTAAATTTTAAACGATTAGCATTGGTATTCAAATATTCAAAAAAATAAGCAATAGAAAAGCCCCCATGATCCCTATCCTCAATTATAAAGATCATGTCATCAATAAATCTGTTATAAAAAACAGTATCATGTATAAATGGGTTTTGATATGAATAGATATGTTGGAGTTCCCACCAACCCACATATAAATTGGCATATGAGGGGGGCGAATTTCGCCCCCATTGCCGTTCCACATAATTGAAGAAAAAACTCTTTGTCAAAAATAAAATAGTTGTGGGTTAGTAGGAACTCCAAACAATCACAAATGAAAATTTTCTCTTCCTGTTTGTAGGCAGTATCCCTATCCATAAACCATTTTATGGCTCTGACTCCCTGATCATGGGGGATGCATGAATATAATGACTCAATGTCTATGACCACCCAATTGTAGTCTTTCTTCCATTTTATGTTTTTTAAGTTATCCAATAGGTTACTGGAATCCCTGAGGTAACTGTGTAAGTTCACTACTAGTGGCTGAAGAATACAGTCTAGCCACTCAGACATAGGCTCCAAAAGGGAGCCTATGCCTGAGACTATAGGCCTACCAAGAGGAGAGAGAGTGTCCTTGTGTATTTTGGGGACATGGTGGAAGATGGGTATGACCGGGGACTTGGGAATTAAAAGTTCAATATCCTTTCTTTGAAGTATTCCCAAGGCCAAGCCATCCTCCAACAGGTCCCCAAGTTTACTCTTAAAGATATTGGTTGGGTCTGAAGGCAATTTACGATAAATGGATGTATTCGTGAGTTGCCTATTAGCTTCTGATAGATAAGCCCTCTTGTTCATAAGAACAATAGCGCCACCTTTGTCTGCATTTCTCAAGACCAGATTTTTGTTAAGTTGTAGTTTTTTTAGGGCAATGGATTCTTTATGGGTTAAATTAGTGTGATGATGTTTTTTATTATTAATTTTATTAGCCAATTCCAGCAGGTCTCTTTCAACACTTTGTTGAAAGGCATTGATATAAGGCCCTCTAACTTGTATGGGATAAAAATCCCTATTTTTTGTTATAGGAGGAGTTATAGAGTGCGTTCCGAGACCATTGAATTGATCCCCACTGCAAGATAAGTCTCTCATAACCTCCAAGGTGCAACAGTCCTTAAAGTCTTTCAATTGATGACACTGGCCGGAAGGGAAATCATTGTCATGATTGGTGATAGCTTGGCAATTATCATCTGGGGATTTGTCAGAGAAGAATTTTTTGAGAGTCAATTTGCGGACAAATTTATTTACATCCAGGATAGTTTCAAAAACTGAGAACTTATTGGAAGGAGCAAAACCTAGTCCTCTTTGCAATAGTGAGATTTCTTCATCAGTTAGTTGGTAATCAGAGAGATTGACACTATTCAGGTTGTTATCTCTTATTTCTTGTTCTTGCGTGTAGATTTTTTGCCTATTGTTCCGCCTTTTTTGATCTTCGTGTCCTACGCCTAAAGGGCCACTTTTTTTAATAGTAGTTGATGGTGTTTTTGTTGGTATTTCCTCATCTGAATCTTCCATAGAGGAAGCTGAGGTAGAGCCACTTTCAGGTGCCGAGGAGTAGATGGAATTAGAATCCTGATCAGAAGATTCTTGTTCTGTGGAAGAAAAAGACACTTTCTTTGCTTTATTTTTATTTTTGTTTTTCAATATAGACTTTGGATTGTCTTTGTCTTTAACTTCTTTCTTCTGTCCTGTATGGCGCCTGTATCTTCTATTGCCATATTGAGGCCAAAAATAGACTCTATTATTTTCATAGTCCTTACGGTCTCTGTCAAACTTGTTCCTCTTTAATTCAGCCAGTTCAGCATCCAATTTTTGTATATGTTCCTTCATTTGAACCTTTAGATTATTATAGGCTTCATTATTTTTATGATGTTTTCGTGAAACCTTATCATTTAGGATAGTTTCTTTTAATTTCTACCTTCTTCTCTGCTTTTCTTTGATGAGAATTTTTATGAGAGTGTTGGAACAAAGGGTGAGGGTATCATTCCACTCATCTATAAGGTCCTGATCTTCCAGCTGATATGTTGGAAATTTTCTTAAACGCAGACCTCTAGGAATTCTATTGGATTCTAAATAGTGGTCAAAGGTGACTATATCCCACATGAGTCTAAGATCTGTGGTCAGCAATTTTTAATGAATGGTAAACTGTGATTTGATATCTGAAGTAGTTTCCAATCCCTCATTTTGTTTTTTGAAAACAGCATTGAAATAGTCTTTTCTGTTTTCCAAGTCAAAAAATGAGCCTGTAGAGCAAGATGGTTTGTCCTGCATTTTTATCTAGGTGTAAAGATTTGTAAAACACCTTAGAAAAGTATCTGTTATGTTATAAACTTTTTTGTTATTAAATCCAGAAGAAATGGATATTTAGCATAGGAAAATACTATGCACCCTTCTACGAAATGATAGAAGCACTACTGGTAATTAAAGTGGCCAAAAATTAACATTTATTATTCTTACCACTTATTAGAGCCTGTTTATTTTTTCACCTGTTTTTTTGAGAGTAATGCTGTAAGCAAAAATATTAACGAATGTTTATCTAATGTATATATTTTCAGTTGTCACAGTATTCAACAACACGAATGTGCTTTTGAACTTTTTCAATCAGACACAGCTTATAGTGACATGTGCAATATGCTGTTTTATCCTGATGTAGATGGTAGTTGGAGGTGTAATATTAGCAGAGTGTCTCTGATATAAAACATTACAGTTCAATTCAATTCAGAAGGTAGTAAGTGAATGAACACTTTACCTGGTCCGGATGTCAACGGGCCTTAGGAGGAAGAGTCACTGTGTCTGGATAACCGGTGCTGAGTCCCAAAATTGTCCGGAGTGTGACAGCTAGTCTGCGGTATAGTCCGATCCGTGCAGGCGATGAGAGAAGTGTAGCTGCTGGTGATTTAATAGGGAAATTGATAGCTAGGCTAGTGTATTCAGTGTCCACTACAGTCCTGAAGGACTCATCTGATCTCTGCTGTAAGGACAGCACCCCAAAAAGCCCTTTTTAGGGCTAGAACATAATTTTTTTCCCCTGTGTAATCTAATTGCAGTTGCCTGCCTGCCAAGCCACTTGCCCAGTGCCACCACTCATATCTGGTGTAACAGTATTGTAAATTTAAAAAAAAAAAAACTTTTTTGACTGTGAAACATCAGTCTGCTAGTATAATCTAATTGCAGTTGCCTGCCTGCCAGGGTGTGTGCCAGGCCCACTTGCCCAGTGCCACCACTCATATCTGGTGTAACAGTAGTGTAAATTTAAAAAAACAAAACTTTTTTGACTGTGAAACATCAGTCTGCATGTGTAATCTAATTGCAGTTGCCTGCCTGCCAGCCAGCGTGTGTGCCAGACCCACATGCCCAGTGCCACCACTCATATCTGGTGTAACAGTAGTGTAAATTTTAAAAAAAAAAACTTTTTTGACTGTGAAACATCAGTCTTCTAGTGTAATCTAATTGCAGTTGCTTGCCTGCCAGCGTGTGTGCCAGGCTCACTTGCCCAGTGCCACCACTCATATCTGGTGTAACAGTAGTGTAAATTTAAAAAAAAATAACTTTTTTGACTGTGAAACATCAGTCTGATAGTGTAATCTAATTGCAGTTGCCTGCCTGCCAGTGTGTGTGCCAGGCTCACAGCGTATACTGTGCCCACTTGCCCAGTGCCACCACTCATATCTGGTGTAACAGTAGTGTAAATTTAAAAAAAAATAACTTTTTTGACTGTGAAACATCAGTCTGATAGTGTAATCTAATTGCAGTTGCCTGCCTGCCAGTGTGTGTGCCAGGCTCACAGCGTATACTGTGCCCACTTGCCCAGTGCCACCACTCATATCTGGTGTAACAGTAGTGTAAATTTAAAAAAAAAACTTTTTTGACTATGAAACATCAGTCTGATAGTGTAATCTAATTGCAGTTGCCTGCCTGCCAGTGTGTGTGCCAGGCTCACAGCGTATACTGTGCCCACTTGCCCAGTGCCACCACTCATATCTGGTGTAACAGTAGTGTAAATTAAAAAAAAAAAAAACTTTTTTGACTGTGAAACATCAGTCTGCTTGTGTAATCTAATTGCAGTTGCCTGCCTGCCAGCGTGTGTGCCAGGCCCACTTGCCCAGTGCCACCACTCATATCTGGTGTAACAGTAGTGTAAATTTTAAAAAAATAACTTTTTTGACTGTGAAACATCAGTCTGCTTGTGTAATCTAATTGCAGTTGCCTGCCTGCCAGTGTGTGTGCTAGGCCCACTTGCCCAGTGCCACCACTCATATCTGGTGTAACAGTAGTGTAAATTTAAAAAAAAAAACTTTTTGACTGTGAAACATCAGTCTGCTAGTGTAATCTAATTGCAGTTGCCTGCCTGCCAGCGTGTGTACCAGGCTCACAGCGTATACTGTGCCCACTTGCCCAGTGCCACCACTCATATCTGGTGTAACAGTAGTATAAATTTTTAAAAAAAACTTTTTGGACTGTGAAACATTAGTCTGCTTTTTTGTGTCATGCTCACAGCGTATACTGTGCCCACTTGCCCAGTGCCACCACTAATATCTTGTTTAATAGTAGTGTAAGTGTACATTTAAAAAAACCCAAAAAACTTTTTGGACTGTGAAACATCAGTCTGCCTTTTTATGTCAGGCTCACAGCGTATACTGTGCCCACTTGCCCAGTGGCACCACTCATATCTTGTTTAATAGTAGTGTAAGTGTACATTTTAAAAAAAAAAACTTTTTGGACTGTGAAACATCAGTCTGCTTTTTTGTGTCAGGCTCACAGCGTATACTCTGCCCACTTGCCCAGTGCCACCACTCATATCTTGTTTAATAGTAGTGTAAGTGTACATTTAAAAAAACAAAAACTTTTTGGACTGTGAAACATCAGTCTGCATTTTTGTGTCAGGCTCACAGCGTATACTGTGCCCACTTGCCCAGTGCCACCACTCATATCTTGTTTAATAGTAGTGTAAGTGTAAATTTAAAAAAAAAAAACTTTTTGGACTGTGAAACATCAGTCTGCTTTTTTGTGTCAGGCTCACAGCGTATACTGTGCCCACTTGCCAGTGGCACCACTCATATCTTGTTTAATAGTAGTGTAAGTGTACATTTAAAAAAATAAAAACTTTTTGGACTGTGAAACATCAGTCTGCTTTTTTATGTCAGGCTCACAGCGTATACTGTGCCCACTTGCCCAGTGCCACCACTCATATCTTTGTTGTGGTGTGTTAAACGGGGAGTTTGGTCTGTCACTGTGAAGCGGGCGTAACCCTTACACTACCTGATCGATACAACATCATACCTGATTTTTTAAAGCACGTTATTCCAAACAATTTAGGAATGTTAGGTGATTTATGCCCTTTATGGATTAAAACCAGACTCTGCATCAACTATGTAATTTAACGTGGGAGTTTTGCCATGGATCCCCTCCGGCATGCCACAGTCCAGGTGTTAGTACCCTTGAAACAACTTTCCCATCACTATTGTGGCCAGAAAGAGTCCCTGTGGGTTTTAAAATTCGCCTGCCTATTGAAGTCAATGGCGGTTCGCTAAGTTCGCCCGGTCGCGAACATTTGCGGAAGTTTGCGTTCGCCGTTCGCGAACGGAAAATTTTAAGTTTGTGACATCACTATTATTAACCCCTAAACCCCTGGCCTCCCACATCACTAGCACTTACTAAACCTATTAACCCCTAAACCGCCAGACCCCCACATCGCCATAAACTAAATTAACCTATTAACCCCTAAACCTAACAACCCGCTAACTTTACATTAAATATTAACTCATCCCTACCTTATAATAAATTTAAACTTACCTTTAGATTTAAATTAAACTTTATTAAATTATTAATTAATCTACCCTAACTATTATACTAAAATTACATTAAACTATATTAAACTATTAATTAACCTACCCTAACTATTATACTAAAATTACAAACTACAAATTAAATTAACTATATTATATATTTAAACACCTAAACCTACTCAAATAATTTAAATCTACAATAAAAAATTACAAAGTTACAAAAAAACCTTACAACTAAGTTACACAAATTAACAAACACTAAGTTACAAAAAATAAACACTAAGTTACACAAAATAAAAAATAAATCCTATATTATAAAAGGCCAAGTGTGTTTGTCTGAAGCCGTCATGCACAGTAGAGACTGCGCGCGGACAAACACACTTGGCCTTCAGCTGCAGAGTAGTGCGCACTGCGGAAGCTGCCTGGTGGGGGCGTGACCGGCGTCGGGCATGCCGTGATGGGGGCGTGACCGGCGGGCGTGGCGGGCGTAACGAGGGGGCGTGGCCGGCGGACGTGACAAGGGGGCGTGGCCTCGTGGGAGCGCGCGGGAGGGGCGTGGCCGGCGGGAGAGACGAGCAGAAGAGGGGGGGAAGAGCAAAAGAGGGAGAGAGAGCGCAAGAGAGTGGGAGAAAAAGGGGGGGAGAGAGAGAGCTCAAAAGAGGGGGGGGGGAGAGCTCAAAAGAGAGGGGGTAGAGAGAGCTTAAAAGAGAGGTGGGAGAGAGAGCGCAAAAGAGGGAGAGAGAGAGAGCGCAAAAGAGGGAGAGAGAGCGCAAAAGAGAGGGGGAGAGAGCGCAAGAGAGGGGGAGAGAGCGCAAGAGAGGGGGAGAGAGAGCGCACAAAAGAGGGGGAGAGAAAGAGCTCAAAAGAGAGGGGGGAGAGAGCGTGCAAAAGAGAGGGGGGAGAGAGAGCGCAAAAGAGAGGGGGGAGAGTTTAAAAGAGGGGGGAGAGAGCACAAAAGAGAAGGGGGAGACAGAGTGCAAAAGAGGGAGAGAGAGAGCAAAAGAGGGAGAGAGAGAGCAAAAGAGGGAGAGAGAGAGCGCAAAAGAGAGGGGGAGAGAGCGCAAAAAAGAGGGGGAGAGAGCGCAAAAAAGAGGGGGAGAGAGCGCAAGGGGGAGACAGCACAAAAGAGAGGGGCAGAGAGCGCAAAAAAGAGGGGGAGAGAGCGCAAAAAAGAGGGGGGAGAGAGTGCAAAAGAGTGGGGGGGAGAGAGAGAGCTCAAAAGAGAGGGGGGGAGAGAGAGCTCAAAAGAGAGGGGGGGAGAGAGAGCTCAAAAGAGAGGGGGGGAGAGAGAGTTTAAAAAGAGAGGGGGGAGAGAGAGTGCACAAAAGAGGGGGGAGAGAGAGTGCAAAAGAGAGGGGGAGAGAGCGCAAAAGAGAAGGGGGAGAGAGCGCAAAAGAGGGGAAGAGAGAGTGCAAAAGAGGGAAAGAGAGAGCAAAAGAGAGGTGGAGAGAGCAAAAGAAAGGGGAAGAGAGAGCAAAAGAGAGGGGGGAGAGAGAGCAAAAGAGAGGGGGAGAGAGAGCAAAAGAGAGAGGGGGAGAGAAAGAGAGCGCAAAAGAGGGGGGAGAGAGAGAGCAAAAGAGGGGGGAGTGAGAGAACAAAAGAGGGGGAGAGAGCAAAATAGGGGAGAGAGAGCAAAATAGGGCGAGAGAGAGCAAGAGGGGGGAGAGAGCAGATGAGGGGGGGAAGAGAGAGAGCGAGCAAAAGAGGGGAGAGAGAGCACAAGAGGTGGGAGAGAGAGAGCAAAAGAGGGGGGAGAGAGAGCACAAGAGGGGAGAGAGAGAGCAAAAAAGGGGAGAGAGAGAGAGCAAAAGAGGGGGGAGAGTGCAAAATAAGGGGAAGAGAGAGAACTCAAAAGAGAGGGGGGAGAGAGAGAGAGCGCAAAAGAGAGGGGGGAGAGAGAGGGAGCAAGGGTTGGACCCGCGGTACCTAAAAAATTGGCCCGTGTACACGGGCTTTAGGACTAGTTATAAATATTTAAACTAATTACACCTAATCTAAGAGCCCTATGAAAATAAAAAAGCCCTCCCAAAATAAAAAAAACCCTAACCTACAATAAACTACCAATGGCCCATAAAAGGGCCTTTGCGGGGCATTGCCCCAAAGAAATCAGCTCTTTTACCTGTAAAAAAAAATACAAATACCCCCCCAACAGTAAAACCCACCACCCACACAACCAACCCCCCCAAATAAAAACCTAACTAAAAAAACCTAAGCTCCCCATTGCCCTGAAAAGGGCATTTGGATGGGCATTGTCAATAAAAGGGCATTTAGCTCTATTGCTGCCCAAACTCTAATCTAAAACTAAAACCAACCCAATAAACCCTTGAAAAAACCTAACACTAACCCCTGAAGATCCACTTACAGTTTTTTTATTTTGTGTAAATTAGTGTGTGTTTTTTTGTAACTGTCGGCTAGATTACGAGTTTTGCATTAGAGGCTAGTTTTCTCTCACCGCTCACTTAGCTGCAGCACTGGTATTATGGGTTTTTACAAACCCGGCTTTAAAAGGCAAGAAGTGAGCCGGCTAAGAAAAAGTCTAACACCCGCAAAAAAGCAGCGTAAAACTGAGTAACGCAGCCCCATTGATTCCTATGGGGAAATAAAATTTATGTTTACACCTAACACCCTAACATGAACCCCGAGTCAAAACACCTCTAATCTTACACTTATTAACCCCTAATCTGCCGCCCCCGACATAGCCGACACCTACATTATACTTATTAACCCCTAATCTGCCGCTCCGGACACAGCCGCCACCTACATTATATGTATTAACCCCTAATCTGCCACCCCCAATGTTGCTGCAACCTACCTACACTTATTAACTCCTAATCTGCCGCCCCCAATGTCGCCGCCACTATACTAAATGTATTAACCCCTAAACCTAAGTCTAACCCTAACACCCCCTAACTTAAATATAATTACAATAAATCTAAATAAAAATTAATATTATTACCTAAATTATTCCTATTTAAAATTAAATATTTACCTGTAAAATAAACCCTAAGCTAGCTACAATATAACTAATAGATACATTGTAGCTAGTTTAGGGTTTATTTTTATTTTACAGGCAAGTTTGTATTTATTTTAACTAGGTAGAATAGTTATTAAATAGTTATTAACTATTTAATAACTACCTAGCTAAAATAAATACAAATTGACCTGCAAAATAAAACCTAACCTAAATTACAATAACACCTAACCTAACCCTACAATTAAATAAATTAAATAAATTAAAAACAATTAAATAAATTAAATTAAATTAAATTAGCTAAAGTACAAAAACAAACAAACACTAAATTACAGAAAATAATAAACAAAATACAAGATATTTAAACTAATTACACCTAATCTAATAGCCATATCAAAATAAAAAAGCCCCCCCCCCAAAAAAAACCCTTTCCTAAACTAAACTATCAATAGCCCTTAAAAGGGCCTTTTGCGGGGCATTGCCCCAAAGAAATCAGCTCTTTTACCTGTAAAAAAAAATACAAACATTCCCCCAACAGTAAAACCCACCACCCACATAACCAACCCCCCAAATAAAATACTATCTAAAAAAACCTCCCCATTGCCCTGAAAAGGGCATCTGGATGGGCATTGCCCTTAAAAGGGCAGTTAGCTCTTTTGCGGCGCAAACCCTAATCTAAAAAATAAAACCCACCCAATACACCCTTAAAAAAAACCTAACACTAACCCCCTGAAGAACCGGGCTGAAGTCCTCAACAAAGCCGGGAGAAGTCTTCATCCAAGCCGGGCGAAGTGGTCCTCCAGACGGGCAGAAGGCTTCATCCAGACGGCGTCCTCTATCTTCATCCATCCGATGCGGAGCGGGTCCATCTTCAAGACATCCGACGTGGAGCATCCTCTTCAATTGAAGTCTTCTTACTGAATGACGGTTGCATCAGCCAATAGGATTTTTTCTACCTTAATTCCGATTGGCTGATAGAATTCTATCAGCCAATCGGAATCTAAGGGACGCCATCTTGGATGACGTCACTTAAAGGAACCGTCATTCAGTAAGAAGACTTCGTTTGAAGAGGATGCTCCGCGTCTGATGTCTTGAAGATGGACCTGCTCCGCGTCGGATGGATGAAGATAGAAGATTAAAACAATATATGATAGTGATTGCCTATTCAGTCGGGCAGAACTATGCTCACCTTAAAAAACTTATCCCAACGGTTTTGTGTACAATTAGATCAAAAAAATAGGTGGCGCAAGTTAATGCTGTTCTGACTAATAATGGTATAAATGTGTATCAGGTTCCCTGTGTGTCTGATAATGTTCTCACCATACATAGGCTGTGTTGAAATTAAAAGATAAATGATGTCTCTCCAGGACAATAAAGCTTCCAGATTCAAATTCTATAATACAAATAGATATATATTTATTGAATAAAAGATTCTTATATGTATATGAGATCAAAAAATGATGATCTATTCACATGTAGTGATCAGTTGACAATTTAAAACATTTGATAAAATATAATAGTACAATATTAAAAACACCGGTGTTTTTTTCATAAACAAAAAGCTATAAAAACTCAAATTGAGATAGTATAAGCAAGCAGGTATACTCAGAAGATAAAACCAAAATATAAACAGAGGGGACTCATATACCTCTAAGCGTATGACTAGCAAAAAACATATGTAAATGCATAAATGAGTATATGAACCATGTGTCTGGTATCCGTTAAATCAGCGTATATATATGTACTTCACAGATATTTAAGGGTTAAGCAAATATTATACAGTTCCTTATTGCTTAATGTTCTGGCAAACATGGGGTGGCTATCCTTCCGTCAAAAAATATATTGAAGCAAATGTATATTGAAACAAGTGTGGCAAAATGTAGCCAATAATATGTAGCTGTAGTGTTAGTTCTTAGATTTCAGCGTCTCTGTTATTTAACCAGAGGTAGGTTACATACGGTTTCTTGCTGGGTGTGGGGATTCCTTCCTTCAAACAGTGCACTGTTGACGTCTTCCTTCTGCTATGCAGAAAAAGCTGGTGGAGTACTAAGTCCCTTAGCCTCCGTTTACCAGCGGTGTTGGTAGTTGTTCCCTTAAATTTGTTGTTTACCCAGTAACGGGCCTTGATGGTAGTTTCGTGAGCTCCGGTCACAACTTGCTTCTGTCTTTGTGAGTGTATAACCCAGACTCTGTCTTTATTTTCACCGATCTCCTCGCTGATTGAGAAAGGCAGAACGCCGAAACGCGTAGAAACCTGATCACTTGAAATTAAGAAGTGAGCCAAAACAACTCAGCTCCAGAGGAGAACTTTGTCAGCTATGACAACAGCAAGGAGACCGGTGAAAATAAAGACTGAGTCTGGGTTATACACTCACAAAGACAGAAGCAAGTTGTGACCGGAGCTCACGAAACTACCATCAAGGCCCGTTACTGGGTAAACAACAAATTTAAGGGAACAACTACCAACACCGCTGGTAAACGGAGGCTAAGGGACTTAGTACTCCACCGGCTTTTTCTGCATAGCAGAAGGAAGACGTCAACAGTGCACTGTTTGAAGGAAGGAATCCCCACACCCAGCAAGAAACCGTATGTAACCTACCTCTGGTTAAATAACAGAGACGCTGAAATCTAAGAACTAACACTACAACTACATATTATTGGCTACATTTTGCCACACTTGTTTCAATATACATTTGCTTCAATATATTTTTTGACGGAAGGATAGCCACCCCATGTTTGCCAGAACATTAAGCAATAAGGAACTGTATAATATTTGCTTAACCCTTAAATATCTGTGAAGTACATATATATACGCTGATTTAACGGATACCAGACACATGGTTCATATACTCATTTATGCATTTACATATGTTTTTTGCTAGTCATACGCTTAGAGGTATATGAGTCCCCTCTGTTTATATTTTGGTTTTATCTTCTGAGTATACCTGCTTGCTTATACTATCTCAATTTGAGTTTTTATAGCTTTTTGTTTATGAAAAAAACACAGGTGTTTTTAATATTGTACTATTATATTTTATCAAATGTTTTAAATTGTCAACTGATCACTACATGTGAATAGATCGTCATTTTTTGATCTCATATACATATAAGAATCTTTTATTCAATAAATATATATCTATTTGTATTATAGAATTTGAATCTGGAAGCTTTATTGTACTGGAGAGACATCATTTATCTTTTAATTTCAACACAGCCTATGTATGGTGAGAACATTATCAGACACACAGGGAACCTGATACACATTTATACCATTATTAGTCAGAACAGCATTAACTTGCGCCACCTATTTTGTTGATCTAATTGAAGATAGAAGATGCCGTCTGCATGAAGACTTCTGCCCGTCAGGAGGACCACTTCGCCCGGCTTGGATGAAGACTTCTCCCGGCTTCGTTGAGGACTTCGGCCCGGTTGGATGAAGACTTCTGCCGCTTCCTTGAGCATGGATGTCCGGTCTTCAGAACAGTAAGTCGATCTTTTAGGGGGTTAGTGTTAGTTTTTTTTAAGGGTGTATTGGGTGGGTTTTATTTTTTAGATCAGGGTTTGGGCCGTAAAGGGGCTAACTGCCCTTTTAAGGGCAATACCCATCCAAATGCCCTTTTCAGGGCAATGGGGAGCTTAGGTTTTTTTAGATAGTATTTTATTTGGGGTGTTGGTTGTGTGGGTGATGGGTTTTACTGTTGGGGAGGTTGTTTGTATTTTTTTTTACAGGTAAAAGAGCTGATTACTTTGGGGCAATGCCCCGCAAAAGTCCCTTTTAAGGGCTTTTGATAGTTTAGTTTAGGTTTAGGGTTTTTTTTTTATTTTGATAGGGATATTAGATTAGGTGCAATTAGTTTAAATATCTTTTGTAATTTGTTTATTATTTTCTGTAATTTAGTGTGTGTTTTTTTTGTACTTTAGCTAATTATTGTTAATTTAGTTAATTTATTTAATTGTAGTGTAGTGTTAGTGTAACTTAGGTTAGGTTTTATTTTACAGGTAAATTTGTATTTATTTTAGCTAGGTAGTTATTAAATAGTTAATAACTATTTAATAACTATTCTATCTAGTTAAAATAAATACAAACTTGCCTGTAAAATAAAAATAAACCCTAAACTAGCTACAATGTAACTATTAGTTATATTGTAGCTAGCTTAGGGTTTATTTTATAGGGAAGTATTTAGTTTTAAATAGGAATTATTTAGGTAATAATATTCATTTTTATTTAGATTTATTTAAAATATATTTAAGTTAGGGGGTGTTAGGGTTAGACTTAGATTTAGGGGTTAATACATTTAATATAGTGGCGGTGACGTTGGGGATGGCAGATTAGGGGTTAATAAATGTAGGTAGGTGGGGGCAATATTAGTTAAAGCAGATTAGGGTTTAATATTATTTAACAAGTGTTTGTGAGGCGGGAGTGTGGCAGTTTAGGAGTTAATATGTTTATTCTAGTGGCGGAGATGTCCGGAGCGGCAAATTAGGGGTCAATAATTTTATTTTAGTGTTTGCGATATTGGAGGGCCTCGGTTTAGGGGTTAATAGGTAGTTTATGGGTGTTAGTGTACTTTTTAGCACTTTAGTTATGAGTTTTATGTTACGGCGTTGTACCATTAAACTCTTAACTACTGACTTTTAAATGCGTTACGGATCTTAGAGGTAGAGGGTGTACCTCTCACTTTTTGGCCTCCCAGGACAGACTCGTAATATCAGCGCTATGGAAGTCCCATAGTAAAAAGACTTTACGAAGTTTACGTAAGTCGTTTTGCGGTAAGGCCACAGAAATGTGCGGTGCCCCTAGACCCACAAGACTCGTAAAAGCAGCGGTAGGGAAAAAGCATCGTTAGGACCTGTTAACGCTGCTTTTTCAGCCTAACACACAACTTGTAATCTAGCCGGGTGTGTTTCTTATTTTGTGTAACTTAGATGTTAGTTTTTTGTAACTTTGTAATTTTTTATTGTAGATTTTAATTATTTGAGTAGGGTTAGGCGTTTAAATATATAATATAGTTAATTTAATTTGTAGTTTAATGTAATTTTAGTATAATAGTTAGGTTAGATTAATTATTAGTTTAATATAGTTTAATGTAATTTTAGTATAATAGTTAAGGTGGGTCAATTATTAGATTAATATAGTTTAATGTCATTTTAGTATAATAGTTAGGGTAGGTTAATTAGTAGTTTAATATAGTTTAATGTAATTTTAAAGGTAAGTTTAAATTTATTATAAGATAGGGATGAGTTAATATTTAATATAAAGTTAGCGGGTTGTTAGGTTTAGGGGTTAATAGTTTAATTTAGTTTATGGCGATGTGGGAGGCCAGAGGTTTAGGGGTTAATACCTTTAGTTAGTTGCGGCGGGGTCCGGGAGCGGTGGGATAGGGGTTAATAACTTTATTTAGTTGCGGCGGTGTCGGGGAGCAGCGGGATAGGGATTAATAACTTTATTTAGTTGCGGCGGGCTCTGGGAGCGGTGGGATAGGGGTTAAACAGTTTAGTATAGTGGCTGTGTTTAGTGACAGTATACAAATAAAGCTGTGAAAAAGCCGAAGAGCAGCAAGATTGATGACTGTTAGTTAACAACAGTCCGCTGCTCATCGCTCCGTACTTGGTGCGCGGCTTTTTGACAGCTTTTTATATAAATATGGAGAGCATATTCAGGTCCGCGGCCGCGATGTCAGGCGAGCGTATTGGTGCCGTTGAATGCAAGTAAGTTGACGCCTTGATAAGTAGGCCTCAAAGTGTCATTATTAGCGCCCTAAAAATTAACATGATTTTCATGATCCATGTTTAATACTTTAATACTGAGTATCGACAAAAGCTTAAATTTTAAATGATGAATTTAACAGGTGAAAAAAAACATAACTTTTTTTTAAAAATCTGACTTACCTCTTTTATCAAATATACCTGTTTCTTCTAGTTTGTTATATTGAAATAGATTTTTTTTTTATGAGAGCCTACTGAAGTAGGCTAAGGAGTGTGCATGTAACTAGAGAACTATATGGTAGCAGTGATTGTAACAATCATATTCTTATAGTGCTCAAGACACATGCATGCTCCTCAGCCTTCATCAGTATGCTCTTGTGGAAGGAGCAGAGTTTAAATAATGGAGGCCAAATGAAAAGAAATAAAGTAATAATAGAAGTAAATTGAACATTTTAAAACTATTTTAAGCTCTATCTGAATCACCCTTGTCCCTTTAAATCAGACTTCCTCAAACTTGGTCCTCCAGAGGTTCTGGAACTACATTTCCCATGATACTCAGCCAGATGATATGCTGGCTGAGCATCTTGGGAAATTTAGTTCCAAAACCTCTGGAGAGCCAAGTGTAAAGGGACAGTCAAGTCCAAAAAAACTTTTATGATTCTAATAGGGCATGTAATTTTAAACAACTTTCCAATTTACTTTTATCACCAATTTTGCTTTGTTCTTTTGGTATTCTTAGTTGAAAGCTAGACCTAGGAGGTTAATATTCTAATTTCTTAGACCTTGAAGCCGCCACTAATCTAAATGCATTTTCAAAGTTTTTTACCGCTAGAGGGAATTAGATAATGTGTTTCATATAGATAACATTGAGCTCATGCACGTGACTTTACCATGGAGTGAGCACTGATTGGCTAAAATGCAAGTCTGTCAAAAGAACTGAAATAAGGGGGCAGTCTGCAGAGGTTTAGATACAAGGTAATTACAGAAGTAAAACGTGTATTATTATAACTGTGTTGGTTATGCAAAACTGGAGAATGGGTAATTAAGGGATTATCTATCTTTTAAAACAACAAACATTCTGGTGTTGACTGTCCCTTTAAGGATGTCTGCTTTAAATGGATGGGTTTAAATTATGTTTTTTCTTTTAACAATTTAGGATAGACTCAAATCTAAAAACCCCATTAGAGTATTTTATTATAACACTAAAGTCCCTTTAAATGCTTAAAGTATTTTGAAATGATCAAGTACTCATAGTATGTAAGGTAAAGTGTTTATACGTACCTGTGTGCATATAACAGCATTATCAAAATAAGAAGCATGAAACAGTGAGTAATTGCCTCCCAGTGATCAGAGCCAGGTGACCTATGCTAATAGCTACTTTGCGTATATAACTCCATCACTTCACCACTGTGTGCAACAATAAGTAATCAGATGTAGTCCTGACTCTGTTGTCATGGTGATAGGGATTTGGTTCAAACCAATCAGCAAGTAATAACTTTAAGAAGGCTACTAAACTATTAAATTGCTACAGTGCAGTAGAAATGTCTATATCATCATATAAATATTATTCTTAGCAAAATGTGCAGATACAACCTGAATGTCATCTGTACCACAAGAAAACTCATAAGCCACAATATCTCCATAGCAACACCAATTTCAGTATATTTTATCACGTCAATAGCTGCACGCCATCAAAGTAATCTGTGGAAACTTCAATGAAAGTCTAATATAGTTTGTGAGGTGATTTTTTTTATTTTCTTTTTAATTCAAAGTACATTATAACCATTCCATTGATTTGTTAAATGGAAAATAAATACTAAGTGCCAGATTACAAGTGGAGCGTTAATTAACTCTCCCGCTCAAATGTTAATTGCGCTGGAAGTAAGCTTTTTGCGCGCGTCGTGTAGCGCTTGTAGTATGAGTTGAAAGTAAACTGTTTTTGATCATGTGCTAACCGGACGAGCGCAAAAAGCGGAACTTACAATATCGTGTGTTCGTTCACCTATTCCCCCATAAACGTCAATGGAGAAAAAAAAGTGGAAAAAAACCCACTCACGCGCAAACCCAATCACATATTCTCATGTGTGCTAACCCCACATGAAAATATGAATATTTCATATTCCAATGTTCTTCACATACAATAGTATGCTCTTTTTATTCATAAATAAATATTTATATATCTAATGGTATTTTGGTACAATATATATCTATACCTATATACTATATATATGTTACGGGTAAAGTAAGAAAAGTAAAAGTCTGATGTACTGTAATTCCTCCATCTACACTATTTATTTTGCCTCCGCCTGGAGGTTTTAAGGAAGGCGCCCCATCGATCTGCTGGCATCCACCCCAAGTGAACCTTCGCCCCCCCTTGAACCCCCCAGGCGGAGGCAAAAAAGATAGTGAAGATGGGGGAATTACAGTGCATGCTACAGTCATGGCCAAAAATATTGGAACCCCTGCATTTCTGTCAGATAATGCAATGCTTCACCCAGAAAATTGTTGCAATTACTAATGTTTAGGCATTCTCATGTTTATTTCTCTTGTAAAGTGTATCCAGTCCACGGATCATCCATTACTTGTGGGATATTCTCATTCCCAACAGGAAGTTGCAAGAGGACACCCACAGCAGAGATGTAATATAGCTCCTCCCCTAACTGTCATAGCCAGTCATTCTCTTGCAACTCTCAACAAGCTAGGACGTTGTAGGAGAGAGTGGTTAAATATAGCTAGTTTATTTTCTTCAATCAAAAGTTTGTTATTTTTAAATAGTACCGGAGTTGTGCTATTTTATCTCAGGCAGTAAATAGAAGAAGAATCTGCCTGAGGTTTCTATGATCTTAGCAGGTTGTAACTAAGATCCATTGCTGTTCTCACATATGTCTGAGGGGATTACACAGATGAGGTAACTTCAGCGAGAGAATGGCGTGCAGTTTATTCTGCTATCAGGTATGTGCAGTTATAATTTTTTCTAGAGATGGAAAACACTAGAAAATGCTGCTGATACCGGATTAATGTAAGTTAAGTCTGAATACAGTGATTTAATAACGACTGGTATCATGCTTACTCCCAGGGGTAATACCCTTATGATATTTACAATATAAAACGTTTGCTGGCATGTTTAATCGTTTTTATATATGCTTTGGTGATAAAACTTTATTGGGGCCTAGTTTTTTCCACATGGCTGGCTTAAATTTTGACTAGAAACAATTTCCACTGTTGTAGTATAAAAGTTACAGTTGGTGCAGTTAAAATTACAAACTGTGACATCCAGCTTCCCTCAAAGGCCCTCTGAATGCTATAGGACATCTCTAAAGGGCCCAAAGGCTTTCCAAAGTCGTTTATTGGGGAAGGTAGGGCAACAGCTTGTTGTGGCAGTTGGTTGTGACTGTTAAAAAACATCTATTTCGTTTTTTGGATCCGTTTTTTGAACTAAGGGGTTAATCATCCATTTGCAAGTGGGTGCAATGCTCTGTTAGCCTATTATACACACTGTAAAAATTTCGTTTGATTTACTGCATTTTTTCACTGTTTTTCAAATTCTGACAAAATTTGTTTCTCTTAAAGGCACAGTACCGTTTTTTATATTTGCTTGTTAACTTGATTTAAAGTGTTTTCCAAGCTTGCTAGTCTCATTGCTATTCTGTATAAACATGTCTGACATAGAAGAAACTCCTTGTTTATTATGTTTAAAAGCCATGGTGGAACCCCCTCTTAGAATGTGTACCAAATGTACTGATTTCATTTTATGCAACAAAGATCATTTTCTGTCTTTAAAAAATGTATCACCAGAGGAATCTGACGAGGGGGAAGTTATGCCGACTAACTTTCCCCACGTGTCAGACCCTTTGACTCCCGCTTAAGGGACTCACGCTCAAATGGCGCCAAGTACATCTAGGCCGCCCATAGCGTTTACTTTACAAGACATGGCGGCAGTCATGGATAATACACTGTCAGCGGTATTAGCCAGACTACCTGAACTTAGAGGTAAGCGAGATAGCTCTGGGGTGAGACAAAATGCAGAGCATACTGACGCTTTAAGAACCATGTCTGATACTGCCTCACAATATGAGAAGCTGAGGAAAGAGAGCTTCAGTCAGTGGGTGATGTTAATGACTCAGGAAAGATACCTGATTCTAATATTTCTACATTTAAATTTAAGCTTGAACACCTCCGCGTGTTGCTTAGGGAGGTTTTAGCTGCTCTGAATGACTGTGATACCATGGCAGTGCCAGAGAAATTGTGTAGACTGGATAAATACTTTGCAGTGCCGGTGTGTACTGATGTTTTTCCAAATACCTAAAAGGTTTACAGAAATTATTAATAAGGAATGGGATAGACCAGGTGTGCCGTTCTCTTCCCCTCCTATTTTTAGAAAAATGTTTCCAATAGACGCCACCACATGGGACTTATGGCAGACAGTCCTTAAGGTGGAGGGAACAGTTTCTACTCTAGTAAAGCGTACTACTATCCCTGTCGAGGACAGTTGTGCTTTTTTTTTTTAGATCCAATGGATAAAAAATTAGAGGTTACCTTAAGAAAATATTTATTCAACAAGGTTTTATCCTACAGCCCCTTGCATGCATTGCCCCTGTCACTGCTGCTGCGGCGTACTGGTTTGAGTCTCTGGAAGAGGCTTTACAGGTAGTGACTCCATTGGATGACATACTTGGCAAACTTAGAGCACTTAAGCTAGCCAATTCTTTTATTCTGATGCCATTGTTCATTTGACTAAACTAACGGCTAAGAATTCTGGTTTTGCTATACAGGCGCGCAGAGCGCTATGGCTTAGATCATGGTCAGCTGACGTGACTTCAAAATCTAAGCTACTTAACATTCCCTTCAAGGGGCAGACCCTATTCGGGCCTGGTTGAAGGAGATTATTGCTGATATCACTGGAGGAAAAGGTCATGCCCTTCCTCAGGACAGGTCCAAATATAGGGCCAAACAGTCTAATTTTCGTGCCTTTCAAAACTTCAAGGCAGGTGCGGCATCAACTTCCTCTAATAATAAACAAGAGGGAACTTTTGCTCAATCCAAGACGGTCTGGAGACCAAACCTGACATGGAAAAAAGGTAAGCAGGTAAAAAAGCCTGCTGCTGCCTCTAACACAGCATGAAGGAACGGCCCCCTATCCGGTAACGGATCTAGTAGGGGGCAGACTTTCACTCTTTGCCCAGGCGTGGGCAAGAGATGTTCAGGATCCCTGGGCGTTGGAAATTATATCCCAGGGATATCTTCTGGACTTCAAAGCTTCCCCCCCAAAAGGGAGATTTCACCTTTCACAATTATCTGCACACCAGATAAAGAGAGAGGCATTCTTACACTGTGTACGAGTCCTCCTAGTTATGGGAGTGATCCATCCAGTTCCAAAGGAGGAACAGGGACAGGGTTTTTACTCAAATCTGTTTGTGGTTCCCAAAAAAGAGGGAACCTTCAGACCAATTTTGGATCTAAAGATCTTAAACAAATTCCTCAAAGTTCCGTCGTTCAAGATGGAAACTATTCGTACCATCCTACCACTGATCCAGGAGGGTCAATATATGACTACAGTGGATCTAAAGGATGCTTATCTTCACATTCTGATACACAAAGATCATCATCGGTTTCTCAGGTTTGCCTTTTAAGACAGGCATTACCAGTTGTAGCTCTTCCCTTGGGATTAGCTACAGCCCCAAGAATCTTTACAAAGGTTCTAGGGTCACTTATGGCGGTCCTAAGGCCGCGGGGCATAGCAGTAGCCCCTTATTTAGACGACATCCTGATACAGGCATCAAACTTCCAAATTGCCAAGTCTCATACGGACGTAGTACTGGCATTTCTGTGGTCGCATGGGTGGAAAGTGAACGAGGAAAAGAGTTCTCTATCCCCACTCACAAGAGTTTCCTTTCTAGGGACTCTGATAGATTCTGTAGAAATGAAAATTCACCTGACGGAGTCCAGGTTATCAAAGCTTCTAAATTCCTGCCGGGTTCTTCATTCCATTCCGCGCCCTTCGGTGGTTCAGTGTATTGAAGTAATCGGCTTAATGGTAGCGGCAATGGACATAGTGCCGTTTGCACGCTTACATCTCAGACCGCTGCAACTATGCATGCTCAGTCAGTGGAGCGGGGATTACACAGATTTGTCCCCTCAACTGAATCTGGACCAAGAGACCAGGGATTCTCTTCTCTGGTGGCTATCTCGGGTCCATCTGTCCAAAGGTATGACCTTTCGCAGGCCAGATTGGACAATTGTTACGACAGATGCCAACCTTCTAGGTTGGGGTGCAGTCTGGAACTCCCTGAAGGCTCAGGGATCGTGGACTCAGGAGGAGTCTCTTCTTCCATTAAATATTCTGGAACTAAGAGCGATATTCAAGGCTCTTCAGGCTTGGCCTCAGTTAGCAACTCTGAGGTACATCAGATTTCAGTCGGACAACATCACGACTGTAGCTTACATCAACAATCAAGGGGGAACGAGAAGTTCCCTAGAGATGTTAGAAGTTTCAAAAATAATTCGCTGGGCAGAGATTCACTCTTGTCACCTATCAGCTATCCATATCCCAGGTGTAGAGCACTGGGAGGCGGATTTTCTAAGTCGTCAGACTTTTCATCCGGGAGAGTGGGAACTCCATCCGGAGGCATTTGCACAACTGATTCATCGTTGGGGCAAACCAGAACTGGATCTCATGGCGTCTCGCCAGAACGCCAAGCTTCCGTGTTACGGATCCAGGTCCAGGGATCCCAAGGCGACACTGATAGATGCTCTAGCAGCGCCCTGGTCTTTCAACCTGGCTTATGTGTTTCCACCGTTTCCTCTGCTCCCTCGACTGATTGCCAAGATCAAGCAGGAGAGAGCATCAGTGATTCTGATAGCACCTGCGTGGCCATGCAGGACCTGGTATGCAGATCTAGTGGACATGTCATCCTTTCCACCATGGTCTCTGCCTCTGAAACAGGACCTTCTACTTCAGGGTCCTTTCAACCATCCAAATCTAATTTCTCTGAGGCTGACTGCCTGGAGATTGAACGCTTGATTTTATCAAAGCGTGGCTTCTCCAAGTCTGTTATTGATACCTTAAGACAGGCACGAAAGCCTGTCACCAGGAAAATTTACCATAAGGTATGGCGTAGATATCTTTATTGGTGTGAATCCAAGGGTTACTCATGGAGTAAGGTCAGGATTGCTAGGATATTATCTTTTCTCCAAGAAGGTTTGGAAAAAGGATTGTCAGCTAGTTAAGCGTCTGGCAGATGTTCCAGACGTTCAGGCATTTTGTCAGGCTTTAGTTAGAATCAAGCCTGTGTTTAAACCTGTTGCTCCACCATGGAACTTAAACTTGGTTCTTAAGGTTCTTCAAGGAGTTCCGTTTGAACCTCTTCATTCCATAGATATCAAGCTTTTATCTTGGAAAGTTCTTTTTTTTTTGGTAGCTATTTCCTCGGCTCATAGAGTCTCTGAGCTATCTGCCTTACAATGTGATTCTCCTTATCTGATTTTTCATACGGATAAGGTAGTCCTGCGTACCAAACCTGGGTTCTTACCTAAGGTGGTATCTAACAAGAATATCAATCAAGAGATTGTTGTTCCATCCTTGCGTTACACAATTTGGACGTGGTCCGTGCTTTAAAGTTTTACTTACAAGCTACTAAAGATTTTCATCAAACATCTGCTTTGTTTGTTGTCTACTCTGGACAGAGGAGAGGTCAAAAGGCTTCGGCAACCTCTTTTTCTTTTTGACTAAGAAGCTTAATCCGCTTAGCCTATGAGACTGCTGGACAGCAACCTCCTGAAAGGATTACAGCCCATTCCACTAGAGCTGTGGCTTCCACTTGCACCTTTAAAAATGAGGCTTCTTTTGATCAGATTTGCAAGGCGACGACTTAATCTTCGCTTCATATTTTTTCAAAATTTTACAAATTTGATACTTTTGCTTCTTCGGAGGCTATATTTGGGAGAAAGGTTTTACGGACAGTGGTTCCTTCCATTTAAGTTCCTGCCTTGTCCCTCCCTTCATCCGTGTACTTTAGCTTTGGTATTGGTATCCCACAAGTAATGGATGATCCGTGGACTGGATACACCTTACAAGAGAAAACACAATTTATGCTTACCTGATAAATTTATTTCTCTTGTGGTGTATCCAGTCCACGGCCCGCCCTGTCATTTTAAGGCAGGTAATTTTTAAATTTAAACTACAGTAACCACTGCACCCTATGGTTCCTCCTTTCTCGGCTTGTTTTCGGTCGAATGACTGGCTATGACAGTTAGGGGAGGAGCTATATTACAGCTCTGCTGTGGGTGTCCTCTTGCAACTTCCTGTTGGGAATGAGAATATCCCACAAGTAATGGATGGTCCGTGGACTGGATACACCACAAGAGAAATACATTTATCAGGTAAGCATAAATTGTGTTTTCCTTTTGTTTGTATTGGAATGACACAAAAAAGTGGAGAAAAAAAAAGAAAAATCTGACACATTCCACGTAAAACTCCAAAAATGGACTAGACAAAATTATTGGCACCCTCAATTTAATATTTGGTAGCACACCCCTTAGAAAAAAATAACTGATATCAATCGCCTTCTGTAACCATCAATGAGTTTCTTACACCTCTACTGGAATTTTGGACCACTCTTCATTCGCCAACTGCTCTAGGTCTCTCAGATTGGAAGGGTTTATTTTCCAAACTGCTGTTTTGAGATCTCTCCACAGTTGATCTATGGGATTGAGATCTGGACTCATTGTTGGCCAGATCAGTACTCTCCAGCCCTTTGTCTTAAACCATTTCTGGGTGCTTTTTGACGTGTGCTTTGGGTCATTGTCCTGCTGTAAGACCCATGACCTCTGACCGAGACCCAACTTTCTGACACTGGGCCCTACATTGTACCACAGAATTCTTTGGTAGTCTTTAAATGTCATAATGCCATGCACACAGTCAAGACATCCAGTGCCTGAAGCAGCAAAGCAACCCCAAAACATTAATGACCCTCCACCATGTTTGACTGTAGGGACTGTATTTTATTCTTTAAAAGCCTAATTTCTTTTTCTGAAAACAGTAAAATGATGGGCTTTACCAAAAAAATTTTTTATTTTGTTTCATCTGTCCACAGCACATTCTCTCAACAGAAGTTTGGCTTCTCAGGTAAATTTTGGCAAACTCCAATCTGGCTTTTTTATGTTTCTGTTTCAGCAGTGGGGTCCTCTTGGGTCTCCTACCATAGCGTCCCTTTTCATTCAGATGGTGACGTATAGTGAGAGCTGACACATTTGTAACCTGTGCCTGAAGGTCAGCTTGAATTTGTCTGGAAGTTGATCGAGGTTCTTTATCCACCATTTGAACAATCCTTTGTTGCAATCTTTGATCAATTTTTCTCTTTCGTCCACGTCCAGGGAGATTAGCTACAGTGCCATGGGCTGTAAACTTCTTGACAATGTTGCGCACAGGGGACACAGGAACATTAAGATCTCTGAAGATGGACTTGTAACCTTGAGATTGTCCATGCTTTTACACAACTTTTGTTCTCAAATCTTCAGAAAATTATTTGCTGCTCCTTGCTCAGTGTGGCACACAGAGAGACACAACAGAAAGGTTGAGTCAATGTTTCACAATTTTTACTGGTTGCCGGTGTGATTTCTATATTGTCAGCACCTGTTAATTGATACAGGTGAGTTTAATTACAAATTACAGGAGCATCCCAAACTTGGAATGCAATTGTTTCTTACAATTTTGAGAAGGTGCCAATAATTTTGTCCAGTCCATTTTTGGAGTTTTGTGTGGAATGTTTCAGATTTGGCTTTTTTTTCTCCACTTTTTTTTGTGTCATACCAATACAATCAATATATGACCCAATATCTGACTTTATCCACAACATATTTACATGATCATATATAGGTATATATATATATATATATATATATATATATATATATATATATATATATATATATATATATATATATATATAGGAATATCTCTTAAATAATACATAGAGCATAATATGTGCAGACCATTGGAATATGAAATATTTACAGTACATACACACTATAACACTTTATTAAATATGAATATTACATAAATATGCTTTTTCATGTTTTCATCTGCTTAACTGCAAAGGGCTCCAATGCACTTCCATATATGTCTCTATATGTTTTTATGTATTTATATGTCTGTAAATACCTATATACACATATAAATACATATGTACACATATAAATACATATGTACACATATAAATACATATGTACACATATAAATACATATATACACATATAAATACATATGTACACATATAAATACCTATATACACATATAAATACATATGTACACATATAAATACCTATATACACATATAAATACATATGTATACATATAAATACCTATATACACATATAAATACATATGTACACATATAAATACATATACACACATATAAATACCTATATACACATATAAATACATATGTACACATATAAATACATATACACACATATAAATACCTATATACACATATAAATACATATGTACACATATAAATACCTATTTACACATATAAATACCTATATACACATATAAATACATATGTACACATATAAATACATATGTACACATATAAATACATATATACACGTATAAATACATATGTACACATATAAATACCTATATACACATATAAATACATATGTACACATATAAATACATATATACACAAATAAATACATATGTACACATATAAATACCTATATACACATATAAATACATATGTACACATAAAAATACAATATACACATATAAATACATATGTACACATATAAATACCTATATATACATATATACACATATAAATACACATGTACACATATAAATACCTATATACACATATAAATACATATGTACATATATAAATACCTATATACACATATAAATACATATGTACACATATAAATACATATGTACACATATAAATACCTATATACACATATTAATACATATGTACACATATAAATACCTATATACACATATAAATACATATGTACACATATAAATACCTATATACACATATAAATACCTATATACACATATAAATACATATGTACACATATAAATACCTATATACACATATAAATACATATGTACACATATAAATACATATGTACACATATAAATACCTATATACACATATAAATACCTATATACACATATACATACATATGTACACATATAAATACGTATATACACATATAAATACCTATATACACATATAAATACATATGTACACATATAAATACATATATACACATATAAATACCTATATACACATATAAATACATATATACACATATAAATACATATGAATACATATAAATACCTATATATACATATAAATACATATGTACACATATAAATACCTATATACACATATAAATACCTATATACACATATAAATACATATGCACACATATATATACATATGCACACATATATTGCTCATTGCAAATATCTGATCTATGAGTAACTCAGTAAAAAAAAAACAACTAATGTTAAAGGGACACAAAGCAACAATAATAGAATATCCTAATGTGCTAGAGCATTTTGTTACAAATCAATTACTAGAAGATAACTTATTAAGGGAGACGTGAGTTTGTAGTTTCCAATGACCAGCCATGTTCAGCTCAGGTTCAGTATTGTATTACCAATCCAGTGTTGTATTTAAAGGGACATAAAACCCAAATTTTTTCATAATTCAGATAGAGCATGCAGTTTTAAACAACTTTCCAATTTACTTTTATTATTTAATTTGCTTTTTTATTTTGGGATCCTTTGTTGAAAAGCATACATAGGTAAGCTCAGGAGCAGCAATGCACTGCTGGGAGTTTGCTGCTTATTGGTGGCTGCACATATATTCCTGTTGTCATTGGCTCACCAGATGTGTTCTGCAAACTCCCAGTAGTGCATTGCTGGTCTTTCAACAAAGGATACCAAGAGAATGAAGCAAATGCAATAATAGAGGTAAACTGGGAAGTTGTTTAAAATTGTATGCTCTATCAGGGCCAGACGCACTTCCTAATGAATTTTATACAACTCTTACATCACTTATTGCTTCATCGCTGAGCAAGCTTTTTAATTATATGTACGTTGATGGGAACGCAGTCTCCCCCCAATTCAGTGCATCTTATACTACTTTGATTCTTAAACCAGGGAAGGATCCTACTAAAAAAGAGTCCTACAGGCCTATAGCATTGTTAAACTCAGACTATAAGATTCTGACCTCCATCATAGCCAAGAGATTACAATTGGTACTTTCTGAAATAATTCATAAAGATCAAGCAGGGTTCCTGCAGAAACGGAATTCATCAGCCAAAATTAGGGAAGTCTTAGTCACAATAGATTATTTCAAATCTATTGAAACGACAGAGGAGAGGGGGGGACTCCACAGATTTAGCAATTGTCTCAATTGATGCAGAAAAAGCGTTCGATTCATGATTAGATACCAAATGGAAGGTATAAAAATAGGAAAAAAGGAGTTTAAAATTCTGCTATATGCTGTCGATATTCTTTTATATATCTATAATACACGAATTAACATACCTATAATTATTTCAATCAGAACAATTTGGATACTTCTCGGGTTATAGGATTAATGCATCAAATTGGAATTGCTATGGGTCAGAAGGAATCCGGATTCTCTATCAGAAATACCTTTTAGAGTTTCAGAATCTTTTAGATACTTGGGAGTTATGATTGCGTCTGACCCAGACAATTGTTACGAGCTCAATATAGTACCAGTATTGAGGGAGATCGGGGACAGCTTGAGAATGTGGCAGAACCTCCCGTTCTCAATTTCGGGTCGTATTGATGCATTTAAAATGATTCTTCTCCCGAAATTATTATACATCTTGCAGAATACTTCAATAATTCTTAAGCGGAAGGATATTGAAAAAGTCAACAGTATGTTAAGAAGCTTTATATGGCAGAATAAAAACCCTAGAATTTCCCTAATGAATATCTCATTACCTAGAAAATCTGGAGGACTTGCATTACCAGATATACAACTATATAATCTGGCCTTTCTTGCACGAATTGTGGTCGATTGGATCCTAAATAAAGACTACGTGACGAATAACAAACTTGAAAAAAATGTAAGTTTGCCTTTCCTTCCTATAGCCTTAATACACTGTAATCCTAAATCAGTCCCCCAAGAAGTTAAAAGATTTAAAACATTGATGTGTCCTTTGCAGGCATGGTGGAAGATAAGCAGGATATTAACTATTGAATGCAATGTTTCTGATCATATGCCACTCATGGGAAATCCTAAATTTCAAGCAGGATTACAATCGGCACCTTTTCAGAGATGGCATACTCTAGGTCTTAATAATATTTCTCAGATGATAGATAGGAATAGACAATGGCCCACAATGGGTTGATTGACACCCCCCTGCTGGTGGCCGATTGGCCGCGAGTCTGCAGGGGGCGGCGTTGCACCAGCAGCTCTTGTGAGCTGCTGGTGCAATGCTGAATACAGCGAGCGTATTGCATAATAAATAATTTTTCGCATATCTACAAATAAGACACCTAATCTCTAACGGCTAGATTTAGAGTTCTGCAGCCAAAGGGGTGCGTTAGAAAAATATTACAACAATTTTAAACTAATTACACCTACTCTAAGCTTCCTAATAAAATAACAAAGACCCCCAAAATAAAAAAATGCCCTACCCTATTCTAAATTAAAAAAGTTCAAAGCGGCGGTGTGGGGGGACCTCGGTTTAGGGGTACATAGGTAGTTTATGGGTGTTAGTGTACTTTAGAGCACAGTAGTTAAGAGCTTTATAAAACGGCGTTAGCCCAGAAAGCTCTTAACTCCTGTTTTTTTCTGCGGCTGGAGTTTTGTCGTTAGATTTCTAATGCTCACTTCAGCCACGACTCTAAATACCGGCGTTAGAAAGATCCCATTGAAAAGATAGGATTCGCAAATGGCGTAAGGCGATCTGCGGTATGGAAAAGTCGCGGCTGGAAAGTGAGCGTTAGACCCTTTCCTGACTGACTCCAAATACCAGAGGGCGGTAAAAACCTACTCTAAATCTAGCCGTAAGCTAGTGAACGAGTTTGGCTGGAATTGGTCTTTTGGGAAACTGAAGAACTGGCTTGTGTTAGCAAGAAATGGGTTTATGTCAATCTCGCCATGCTATCAATTTCTGATTTCTAACAAGGGGGATATGAACCTAGAAAACTTATCATCTGCATGGAATTTAATGATACCTCAATATTCCACGAATGCACGCAATATTCATGTCTCCATTTCAAAAGTCTCACAAATTACCTTATCCGCCACTTGGAGGGAGTTTCATATTAAGTTACTTTATAGGACCTACTATACCCCGAAAAAGGGGTTCAGGTACATGAACACCAATTTTTGCAAATGTCCAAAATGTTCATTACCTTCGGCAGATGTTATTCATATGGTTTGGGAATGCCCCAAGATCAAACACTTTTGGCTTAAGATATAATATTGAATTAACCAAGTATTAAAAATCTTCCCTCTGAGACTACATTTTTTTATGGGAAGCCACAAAAGATCTCCTGGTACATAATAAAATAGTTAATATGATTATTTTAGCGGCAAGATAACTAATTTTTAAGAAATGGAAAGGAAGTGCAAACCCCAGTATAACTGAGCTCAAAAATTGCTTAAAGAAGCAGTGTATGCTAGAACAAAAAGATGCCAACATGAAAGAGGAAGCAGATATTGAAGGTTTGTTTTAAAAATGGTCAGTATTTATCAAAACATTGTCACCGAATGATATAGAATATCTGATTTTACCCATTTAGGAATTCAGAGTTAGTACTACTGGGGGTCTGGTAATCTCCCTTGCTCAAGTTTAAACTTAATTGGTCTTTTTTTTTTTTCCCCCTCTCCCATGCCCTATCACATTTTTTCCCATGGTGGTGGTCGGGTTGATACGCTCGGTCAGTAGGATTGGTCACCCTGAACTCCTGCTCCTGCTTTTTTTTTTTCCTTTTCTCTTTCTGTTTTTTTTCCCCCTTGGTTGGAATTATTTTTTATTTTACTAGAATATACAGGGAGTGCAGAATTATTAGGCAAATGAGTATTTTGACCACATCATCCTCTTTATGCATGTTGTCTTACTCCAAGCTGTATAGGCTCGAAAGCCTACTACCAATTAAGCATATTAGGTGATGTGCATCTCTGTAATGAGAAGGGGTGTGATCTAAGGACATCAACACCCTATATCAGGTGTGCATAATTATTAGGCAACTTCCTTTCCTTTGGCAAAATGGGTCAAAAGAAGGACTTGACAGGCTCAGAAAAGTCAAAAATAGTGAGATATCTTGCAGAGGGATGCAGCACTCTTAAAATTGCAAAGTTTCTGAAGCGTGATCATCGAACAATCAAGCGTTTCATTCAAAATAGTCAACAGGGTCGCAAGAAGCGCGTGGAAAAACCAAGGCGCAAAATAACTGCCCATGAACTGAGAAAAGTCAAGCGTGCAGCTGCCAAGATGCCACTTGCCACCAGTTTGGCCATATTTCAGAGCTGCAACATCACTGGAGTGCCCAAAAGCACAAGGTGTGCAATACTCAGAGACATGGCCAAGGTAAGAAAGGCTGAAAGACGACCACCACTGAACAAGACACACAAGCTGAAATGTCAAGACTGGGCCAAGAAATATCTCAAGACTGATTTTTCTAAGATTTTTTATGGACTGATGAAATGAGAGTGAGTCTTGATGGGCCAGATGGATGGGCCCGTGGCTGGATTGGTAAAGGGCAGAGAGCTCCAGTCCGACTCAGACGCCAGCAAGGTGGAGGTGGAGTACTGGTTTGGGCTGGTATCATCAAAGATGAGCTTGTGGGGCCTTTTCTGGTTGAGGATGGAGTCAAGCTCAACTCCCAGTCCTACTGCCAGTTTCTGGAAGACACCTTCTTCAAGCAGTGGTACAGGAAGAAGTCTGCATCCTTCAAGAAAAACATGATTTTCATGCAGGACAATGCTCCATCACACGCGTCCAAGTACTCCACAGCGTGGCTGGCAAGAAAGGGTATAAAAGAAGAAAATCTAATGACATGGCCTCCTTGTTCACCTGATCTGAACCCCATTGAGAACCTGTGGTCCATCATCAAATGTGAGATTTACAAGGAGGGAAAACAGTACACCTCTCTGAACAGTGTCTGGGAGGCTGTGGTTGCTGCTGCACGCAATGTTGATGGTGAACAGATCAAAACACTGAAAGAATCCATGGATGGCAGGCTTTTGAGTGTCCTTGCAAAGAAAGGTGGCTATATTGGTCACTGATTTGTTTTTGTTTTGTTTTTGAATGTCAGAAATGTATATTTGTGAATGTTGAGATGTTATATTGGTTTAACTGGTAAAAATAAATAATTGAAATGGGTATATATTTGTTTTTTGTTAAGTTGCCTAATAATTATGCACAGTAATAGTCACCTGCACACACAGATATCCCCCTAAAATAGCTATAACTAAAAACAAACTAAAAACTACTTCCAAAACTATTCAGCTTTGATATTAATGAGTTTTTTGGGTTCATTGAGAACATGGTTGTTGTTCAATAATAAAATTAATCCTCAAAAATACAACTTGCCTAATAATTCTGCACTCCCTGTAGATTCATGTATAGAAAAAAATAAATATCCATTTTCAGGTTGTTTACCTATGGGTCATTGTATAACATGATAGATTACACATTAAGACATATTGTTAAGTGGTACAATTTTCTTTTGTTGTTTACTAATTGAAAAATATTTGTAAGAAGGTACTATGAGTAATGTACTAGTAAAGTTTTGTATTAATGTTATGTTTTATATAATTTTTTGGTTTTCTTTTTTCTTTGTTAATGAAAATGGATTTAAAAAACAAAATTAAAAAAAATTGTATGCTCTATCTAAATTGCGAAATAAACAAATTGGGTTTCGTGTGCCGTTAACTATGTATTTAAGCATTTGAAGGGGTTAAACACATAGTTATGGATACTAGATTTTCAATAATAAAATCCTCTAGCATATTATAGCATTTTATAATCTCTCTTTTATGTCCCTTCCCTTTAGCCATCAACAGTAATTGATTAATTAGCAGCAATGTTTTATTTTTGCACTGTCCCAGAAAAAAAGTTAAAAGAGCGATAGCCTTAAGTATAAAACTTAGCATTTATTACAAAATAATCTAAAAAACAGAAAAGTCAAGTGACAATAATGAGGCAAAGGCACCTCTGGGCTGGCAGGGTTACGCGTTTCGGCATAGAGCCGTAATCATAGCATATGGAGTCCAGTCACAGGTGAACATTATATACATAAATTGCAGCAATGTTATTGGTTAAAACCATTAGAAGCAATAAAAACATCACACACAGTGTGTTTAACCCTTGCTCTACAGGAGAGAAAAAAGAGGAATAGGCAATGAATAAAGAATGTGAACATACACATGTATGGTATTAGCATATCAAATAAAATATATATATGTGCATATATGTTATATTACCCCATGATATGGGCAATGCAGCAAATAGCATAAATAACAAATTGCTATACTCAAACAATATTCATAATCATTGCCAAAAATGTAAAAACAAAAAGAATTGCAATACATATAGGATACAAATGGTAGTTTTACAGACAAAGATATGTAAAAAAGCTAATACTTATTATATTATAGCAAAATAATCAACGTATATCTCACTGGCTCTAATAGTGTATCTAAACTAAGGCCTAGATTAAGAGTTGGGCGGTAGCCGTCAAAACCAGCGTTAGAGGCTCCTAACGCTGGTTTTTACCGCCCTCTGGTATTTAGAGTCAGTCAGGAAAGGGTCTAACGCTCACTTTCCAGCCGCGACTTTTCTATACCGCAGATCCCCTTACGTCAATTGCGTATCCTATCTTTTCAATGGGATCTTTCTAATGCCGGTATTTAGAGTCGTGGCTGAAGTGAGCGTTAGAAATCTAATGACAAAACTCCAGCCGCAAAAAAAAGTCAGTAGTTAAGAGCTTTCTGTGCTCTAAAGTACACTAACACCCATAAACTACCTATGTACCCCTAAACCGAGGTCCCCCCACATCGCTGCCACTCTATTAAATTTTTTAACCCCTAATCTGCTGCTCCGTACACCGCCGCCAGCTACATTATACCTATGTACCCCTAATCTGCTGCCCCTAACACCGCCGACCCCTATATTATATTTATTAACCCCTAATTTGCCGCCCCCAACGTCGCCGCTACCTACCTACACTTATTAACCCCTAATCTGCCGACCGGACCGCGCCGCTATTATAATAAAGTTATTAACCCCTAATCCGCCTCACTCCCGCCTCAATAACCCTATAATAAATAGTATTAACCCCTAATCTGCCCTCCCTAACATCGCCGACACCTAACTTCAAGTATTAACCCCTAATCTGCCGATCGGAGCTCACCGCTACTCTAATAAATTTTTTAACCCCTTAAGCTAATTCTAACCCTAACCCTAACACCCCCCTAAGTTAAATATAATTTAAATCTAACGAAATAAATTAACTCTTATTAAATAAATTATTCCTGTTTAAATCTAAATACTTACCTGTAAAATAAACCCTAATATAGCTACAATATAAATTATAATTATATTGTAGCTATTTAAGGATTAATATTTATTTTACAGGCAACTTTGTATTTATTTTAACCAGGTACAATAGCTTAGTTAAAATAATTACAAAATTACCTGTAAAATAAATCCTAACCTAAGTTACAATTAAACCTAACACTACACTATCAATAAATTAATTAAATAAACTACCTACAATTATCTACAATTAAACCTAACACTACACTATCAATAAATTAATTAAATAAAATACCTACAAATAAATACAATGAAATAAACTAACTAAAGTACAAAAAATAAAAAAGAACTAAGTTACAAAAAATAAAAAAATATTTACAAACATTAGAAAAATATTACAACAATTTTAACCCCTTAATGACCGGACCATTTTTCAGTTTTCTTACCCTTAATGACAATGGCTATTTTTACATTTCTGCAGTGTTTGTGTTTAGCTGTAATTTTCCTCTTACTCATTTACTGTACCCACACATATTATATACCGTTTTTCTCGCCATTAAATGGACTTTCTAAAGATACCATTTTTTTCATCACATCTTATAATTTAATATAAAAAATATATAAAATATGAGGAAAAAATGGAAAAAAACACACTTTTTCTAACTTTGACCTCCAAAATCTGTTACACATCTACAACCACCAAAAACACCCATGCTAAATAGTTTCTAAATTTTGTCCTGAGTTTAAAAATACCCAATGGTTACATGTTGTTTGCTTTTTTTGCAAGTTATAGGGCAATAAGTACAAGTAGAACTTTGCTATTTCCAAACCACTTTTTTTCAAAATTAGCGCTAGTTACATTGGAACACTGATATCTGTCCGGAATCCCTGAATATCCCTTGACATGTATATATTTTTTTTTAGAAGACAACCCAAAGTATTGATTTATGCCCATTTTGGTATATTTCATGCCACCATTTCACTGCCAAATGCGAGCAAATAAAAAAAATTGTTAACTTTTTCACAAATTTTAGGTTTCTCACTGAAATTATTTACAAACAGTTTGTGCAATTATGGCACAAATGGTTGTAAATGCTTCTATGGGATCCCCTTTGTTCAGAAATAGCAGACATATATGGCTTTGGCATTGCTTTTTGGTAATTAGAAGGCCGCTAAATGCAGCTGCGCACCACACGTGTATTATGCCCAGCAGTGAAGGGGTTAATTAGGGATCTTGTAGGGACCTTGAAGGGTTAATTTTAGCTTTAGTGTAGTGTAGTAGACAACCCAAAGTATTGATCTAGGCCCATTTTGGTATATTTCATGCCACCATTTCACCGCCAAATGCGAGCAAAAAAAAAAAAAGTGACATTTTTCACAATTTTAGGTTTCTCACTTAAATTATTTACAAACAGCTTGTGCAATTATGGCACAAATGGTTGTAAATGCTTCTCGGGGATCTCCTTTGTTCATAAATAGCAGACATATATGGCTTTGGCGTTGCTTTTTGGCAATTAGGAGGCCGCTAAATGCTGCTGCGCACCACACTTGTATTAAGCCCAGCAGTGAAGGGGTTAATTAGGTAGCTTGTAGAGAGCTTGCAGGGTTAATTTTAGCTTTAGTGTAGAGATTAGCCTCCCACCTGACACATCCCACCCCCTGATCCCTCCCAGACAGCTCTCTTCCCTCCCCCACCCCACAATTGTCCCCGCCATCTTAAGTACTGGCAGAAAGTTTTTTTTTAATTATTCAGCTGTGATGGACCCCTGCCTTAACCCCCAACCTCCCTGATCCCCCCCAAACACCTCTCTAACCCTCCCCACCTACCTAATTGCCACCATCTTGGGTACTGGCAGCTGTCTGCCAGTACCCAGTTTTCCCCAAAAAATAAAGTGTTTTGTTACATGTTTTATTTTTATTTTTTCTGTAGTGTAGCTGCCCCAAACCCCCCCCCCCCCCCAGATCCAGATCCTGATCCTGATCCTGATCCTGATTATTTATTTAAAAAATTCTGCCCCCCTCCCTCTTACCAAAATTCATTGGTGGCAGTGCCAGTGATTGCTGCGCGCGCGCACACACGCACGCGCGCGCGTGCACGCAGCCCCCGCACACTCCCGGCATCCGGCGTGCACAATGCACTTGAAGGAACCGGATGCCGGGTAGCGATGGGCCGCCCACCCTCCTCCCTGTAAGCTCCCACCCACCAACGAACGGCCGCATCGCTACCGGTGCAGAGAGGGCCACAGAGTGGCTCTCTCTGCATCGAATGCTTTCTAAAGGGTATTGCAGGATGCCTCAATATCGAGGCATCACTGCAATACCCTGAGAGCTGCTGGAAGCGATTGCGATCGCTTCCAGCACTCTCTAAGACAACTGACGTACCAGGTACGTCCATTGTCACTAACTGCAAGTTTTTGCAGGACGTACCTGGTACGTCAGTTGTCATTAAGGGGTTAAACTAATTACACCTACTCTAAGCCCCCTAATAAAATAACAAAGCCCCCCAAAATAAAAAAAAATGCCCTACCCTATTCTAAATTAAAAAAGTTCAAAGCTCTTTTACCTTACCAGCCCTGAACCCCTTTGCGGGGCATGCCCCAAAGAATTCAGCTCTTTTGCATGTAAATAAAACACATACAATACCCCCCCCAACATTACAACCCACCACCCACATACCCCTAATCTAACCCAAACCCCCCTTAAATAAACCTAACACTAAGCCCCTGAAGATCTCCCTACCTTGTCTTCACCTCGCCGGGTCCCGATCTGTCCAGAAGAGGGTCCGAAGTCTTGATCCAAGCCCAAGCGGGGGGCTGAAGAGTGACGTCCATCCTCGGGCTGAAGTCTGGATCCAAGCGGCGGCTGAAGAAATCCATCATCGGGCTGAAGTTGGAAGTCCATCATCGGGATGAAGTCTTCTATCAAGCAGCATCTTCAATCTTCTTTCTTCCGGAGCGGAGCAGAGCCATCTTCTTCCCAGCCGACGCAGATCCATCCTCTTCTAACGACGCCTACTAGCCGAATGACGGTTCCTTTAAATGACGTCATCCAAGATGGCGTCCGTCGAATTCCGATTGGCTGATAGGATTCTATCAGCCAATCGGAATTAAGGTAGGAAAATTCTGATTGGCTGATGGAATCAGCCAATCAGATTGAGCTCACATTCTATTGGCTGATCGAAACAGCCAATAGAATGCGAGCTCAATCTGATTGGCTGATCGGATCAGCCAATCGGATTGAACTTGAATCTGATTGGCTGATTCCATCAGCCAATCAGAATTTTCCTACCTTAATTCCGATTGGCTGATAGAATCCTATCAGCCAATCGGAATTCGACGGACGCCATCTTGGATGACGTCATTTAAAGGAACCGTCATTCGGCTAGTAGGCGTCGTTAGAAGAGGATGGATCCGCGTCGGCTGGGAAGAAGATGGCTCCGCTCCGCTCCGGAAGAAAGAAGATTGAAGATGCTGCTTGATAAAAGACTTCATCCCGATGATGGACTTCCGACTTCAGCCCGATGATGGATTTCTTCAGCCGCCGCTTGGATCCAGACTTCAGCCCGAGGATGGACGTCACTCTTCAGCCCCCCGCTTGGGCTTGGATCAAGACTTCGGACCCTCTTCTGGACAGATCGGGACCCAGTGAGGTGAAGACAAGGTAGGGAGATCTTCAGGGGCTTAGTGTTAGGTTTATTTAAGGGGGGTTTGGGTTAGATTAGGGGTATGTGGGTGGTGGGTTGTAATGTTGGGGGGGGGTATTGTATGTTTTTTTTACAGGCAAAAGAGCTGAAATTCTTGGGGCATGCCCCGCAAAGGGCCCTGTTCAGGGCTGGTAAGGTAAAAGAGCTTTTAACTTTTTTAATTTAGAATAGGGTAGGGAATTTTTTATTTTGGGGGGCTTTGTTATTTTATTAGGGGGCTTAGAGTAGGTGTAATTAGTTTAAAATTGTTGTAATATTTTTCTAATGTTTGTAAATATTTTTTTATTTTTTGTAACTTAGTTCTTTTTTATTTTTTGTACTTTAGTTAGTTTATTTATTTGTATTTATTTGTAGGAATTGTATTTAATTAATTTATTGATAGTGTAGTGTTAGGTTAATTGTAGATAATTGTAGATATTGTATTTAATTAATTTATTGATAGTGTAGTGTTAGGTTTAATTGTAACTTAGGTTAGGATTTATTTTACAGGTAATTTTGTAATTATTTTAACTATTTTAGCTATTAAATAGTTCTTAACTATTTAATAGCTATTGTACCTGGTTAAAATAATTACAAAGTTGCCTGTAAAATAAATATTAATCCTAAAATAGCTACAATATAATTATTAGTTATATTGTAGCTATATTAGGGTTTATTTTACAGGTAAGTATTTAGATTTAAATAGGAATAATTTATTTAATAAGAGTTAATTTATTTCGTTAGAATGAAATTATATTTAATTTAGGGGGGTGTTAGGGTTAGGGTTAGAATTAGCTTTAGGGGTTAAAAAATTTATTAGAGTAGCGGTGAGCTCCGATCGGCATATTAGGGGTTAATACTTGAAGTTAGGTGTCGGCGATGTTAGGGAGGGCAGATTAGGGGTTAATACTATTTATTATAGGGTTATTGAGGCGGGAGTGAGGCGGATTAGGGGTTAATAACTTTATTATAGTAGCGGTGCGGTCCGCTCGACAGATTAGGGGTTAACAAGTGTAGGCAGGTGGAGATGACGTTGAGGGGGGCAGATTAGGGGTTAATAAATATAATATAGGGGTCGGCGGTGTTAGGCGCAGCAGATTAGGGGTACATAGCTATAATGTAGCTTGCAGTGTTGTACGGAGCGGCAGATTAGGGGTTACTAATAATATGCAGGGGTCAGCGATAGCGGGGGCGGCAGATTAGGGGTTAATAAGTGTAAGGTTAGGGGTGTTTAGACTCGGGGTACATGTTAGAGTATTAGGTGCAGACGTAGGAAGTGTTTCCCCATAGAAAACAATGGGGCTGCGTTAGGAGCTGAACGCTGCTTTTTTGCAAGTGTTAGGTTTTTTTTCAGCTCAAACAGCCCCATTGTTTTCTATGGGGAAATCGTGCATGAGCACGTTTTTGAAGCTGGCCGCGTCCGTAAGCAACGCTGGTATCTAGAGTTGCAGTGGCGGTAAATATGCCTGTACGCTCCCTTTTTGGAGCCTAACGCAGCCATTCTGTGAACTCTAAATACCAGCGGTATTTAAAAGGTGCGGGAGAAAAAAAGCATGCATAGCAAACGCACCCCTTTGGCCGCAGAACTCTAAATCTAGGCGTATGTAATTTATATATATATGTATATATACCGACGGCCAAGGCAAATTCCAGCCAGAACAGCATATACATATCTATTATTAGTAAATAAGAGAGAGATGCCGCAGAAGTCAAACCATGAAAGAGGAAAGGTAAGATGCATATTACTCCCAATAGTTGATAAGATAAAACTCAGAGTTGAGTCCCTTAGGAACCCTAGTTTCCAATTTAAAAAATCCACAGCAGCTCTCTCTTACGTAGAATAACTTCCCTATCGCCCCCTCTCTTAGGGCGAGGGATCATATCAATGGGTTACCAGGAAAAACAGGACAGATCTTTATTATGTATCTGGGCAAAATGGTACACAAGGGGGGTGGTCGCCTTGCCCACCATGATGGTTGACAAGTGTTCCCTTACCCTAGATCTTATATCTCTTGTAGTGAGCCCTACATACTGCTTTCCACATTTGGTGCAAGTGATGCAGTATATAACATAGATTGAAGTACAATTAAGACAAAAATTCAACTCATAGGTTTTGCCAGTTACAGTTGAACAAAATTGATCTGATGTAATCAGATATTCACAAGCTCCACACCCGGAGCTACCACATCTGTATGAGCCTTTGCTAGTAAGCCAGGCACTACCCTGAGTGATTGTTTTTTTGAGGACCGTGGGTGACAAAATATTTCCTAGGGTTTTATTTCTACGATATGAGCATCTTGATGCAATTGTGCATCACTGGGCTGCCTCACTCCTGAGGCATCCAGTGATTGGCCACTGAGCCTGATACCAACATGCACTGGGGAATGCTAGTATCTAGGCTTCATTTTAAAGGGACATTAAACACTTTGAGATGGTAATATAAAATTATAAATCGTACATATAAAAGAAATTCTGCAATATACTTTCATTATTTATTTTGTCCCCTTTTCCTGTAATTCCATTCTGAAATTGAGAACTTTTCAGTTCCTATTAGAAATGGAAGTGCAGAAACTGTCATATTCCACACAGCCATTGGCTGCACACTCTAGTAACCTATTTATAAATGTCCCTAATTGGCCACAACAGAGAAGGTAACCTAAGTTACAACATGGCAGCTCCCAGCGTTCTATAGACACTAAGGAGCCTATTTAACAAACGTCTGTCGGACCTGATCCGACAGTGAGGATCAGGTCCGACAGATGTCGCTGAATGCGGGGAGCAATGCGCTCGCCATATTCATCATTGCTCCTGCAGCTCACAAGAGCTGCTGGTGCAACGCCGCCCCCTGCAGATTAGCGGCCAATTGGCCGCCAGCAGTGGGGTGTCAATCAACCCGATCGTACTCGATCGGGTTGAATTGTGGCGATGTCTGTCCGCCTGTTCAGAGCAGGCGGACAGGTTATGGAGCAGAGGTCTTTAGACCGCTGCTTAATAACTGGTATTTCTGGCAAGCCGAAACACGGGGCATCAAGCTCCATCTAATCTACTTCTATTATATAATATTATTATTTTTTATATTATTATTATATTTGCTTCATTCTCTTGATATGCTTTGCTGAAAAGCATATCTAGATAGGCTCAGTAGCTGGTGATTGGTTGCTGCACCTAGATGCCTTGCTCTTTCTTCAACAAAGGATATCTAAAGAATTACGCAAATTAGATAATAGAAGTAAATTGGAATGTTGTTTAAAATTGTATTCTCTACTTGAATCATGAAATAAAATTTTTGGGTTTAGTGTCCCTTTAAGTATAGTTAAAAATAGATCTTCGGATTCCATTGGTTACACAATGCTGAAACAATCCAGAGTAATCAATAAATGTACATAATTTATTAAAACAAACATAAAAACATAACAACATAGTGTTTTTTATGGACTTTCTTATGAACGTTTGTCTTGAATTGTTTTTATTTTTGTTTTAATAAATGATGTACATTTATTGATTTTTATTTGACACAGTGCGAAGATTAGATTCAGATAGAGCATACAATTGTAAGCAACTCTCCAATTTACTCCTATTATCAATTATTCTTCCTATCTTTGTTTGAAAACCAGAAATGTATGTTTAAGAGCCGGCCCATTTTTGGTTGAGAACCTGGGTTGCACTTGCTGATTGCTTAGTTACATTTAACCACCAATAAGCAAGTGCAACCCAGGTTCTCAACCAAAAATGGGCCGGCTCTTAAACATACATTTCTGCTTTTTAAATAAAGATACCAAGAGAAGGAAGACAAATTGATAATAGGAGTAAATTAGAAAGTTGCTTACAATTGCATGCTCTATCTGAATCATGAAAGAAAATATATGGCATACATGAACTACTAACGCTTTCTAGCTGTAAAAAAACTGTTAAAAATGAGATAAGAGGCGACCCTTAAGGGCTTAGAAATTAGCATATGAGCCTACCTAGGTTTAGATTTCAACAAAGAATACCAAGAAAACAAAGCAAATTTGATGATATATTAAAGGGGAAAGTTGTTTAACCCCTTAATGACCACAGCACTTTTCCATTTTCTGTCCGTTTGGGACCAAGGCTATTTTTACATTTCTGCAGTGTTTGTGTTTAGCTGTAATTTTCCTCTTACTCATTTACTGTACCCACACATATTATATACCGTTTTTCTCGCCATTAAATGGACTTTCCAAAGATACCATTATTTTCATCATATCTTATAATTTATTATAAAAAAAATGAGAAAATATGAGAAAAAAATGGAAAAAAAACACTTTTTCTAACTTTGACCCCCAAAATCTGTTACATATCTACAACCACCAAAAAACACCCATGCTAAATATTTTCTAAATTTTGTCCTGAGTTTAGAAATACCCAATGTTTACATGTTCTATGCTTTTTTTTGCAAGTTATAGGGCCATAAATACAAGTAGCACTTTGCTATTTCCAAACCATTTTATTCAAGATTAGCGCTAGTTACATTGGAACACTGATATCTGTCAGGAATCCCTGAATATCCCTTGACATGTATATATTGATCTAGGCCAATTTTGGTATATTTCATGCCACCATTTCACCGCCAAATGCGATCAAATACAAAAAATCGTTCACTTTTTCACAAACTTTCGATTTCTCACAGAAATTATTTACAAACAGCTTGTGCAATTATGGCATAAATGGTTGTAAATTTTTCTCTGGGATCCCCTTTGTTCAGAAATAGCAGACTTATATGGCTTTGGTATTGCTTTATGGTAATTAGAAGGCCGCTAAATGCCGCTGCGCACCACACGTGTATTATGCCCAGCAGTGCAGGGGTTAATTAGGGAGCTTGTAGGGAGCTTGTAGGGTTAATTTTAGCTTTAGTGTATTGTAGCAGACAACCCAAAGTATTGATCTAGGCCCATTTTGGTATATTGCATGCCACCATTTCACCGCCAAATGCGATCAAATAAAAAAAAAAGTTCCCTTTTTCACAAACTTTTTGTTTCTCACTGAAATTATTTACAAACAGCTTGTGCAATTATGGCATAAATGGTTGTAAATTTTTCTCTGTGATCCCCTTTGTTCAGAAATAGCAGACACATATGGCTTTGGCGTTGCTTTTTGGTACTTAGGCCGCTAAATGCGCATCACACGTATTATGGCTAGCAGTGAAGGGGTTCATTAGGTAGCTTGTAGGGAGCTTGCAGGGTTAATTTTAGCTTTAGTGTAGAGCTCAGCCTCCCACCTGAAACATCAGACCCCCTGATCCCTCCCAAACAGCTCTCTTCCCTCCCCCACCCCACAATTGTCCCCGCCATCTTAAGTACTGGCAGAAACTCTGCCAGTACTAAAATAAAAGCTATATTTTTTTTTAAAGAAAAGGCATATTTACATATGCTGCTCTGTAGGACCCCCCTTTAGCCCCCAACCTGACTGATCCCCCACCAAACAGCTCTCTAACTCTCCCCCTCTGCCTTAATGGCCGCCATCTTGGGTTCTGGCAGCTGTCTGCCAGTACCCAGTTTAGAATAAAATTGCTGATATTTTTTAATTTTTTCCCCTTTTCTGTAGTGTAGCTCCCTGAGACCAACCCCCCACCCCCTCCTAGATACCTTCGATTTATATATTTTTTTTTATTAAAATACCCCTTTCTCAAACTTTTCAAAGTTATATTTTCTGTAGTGTAGCGGTTCCCACCCGCCCCATGCACGCGCGCGCCCCCATCGGCCCTGCCCCCGATCCTGCCCCCTCTACATTACCCGGCCCATCGATGGCCGCCCACCCGCCTCCCAAGTCGGCTCCCACCCACCAACGATACCGGCCATCGATGTCCGGTACAGAGAGGGCCACAGAGTGGCTCTCTCTGCATCGGATGGCCATCTAGAGTTATTGCAGGATGCCTCCATATCGAGGCATCACTGCAATAACCGGAAAGCAGCTGGAAGCGAGCAGGATCGCTTCCAGCTGCTTTCCACACCGAGGACGTGCAGGGTACGTCCTCAGGCATTAACTGCCTTTTTTTTGAAGACGTACCCTGCACGTCCTCGGTCGTTAAGGGGTTAAAATTGCATGATCTATCTAAATCATGAAAGTTTAATTTTGACTAGACTGCCCCTTTAACTTCTGCAATAATATGATACAGACCTACTGCACCATAATAAAAAAAAAAAAACATGTTTTATTTTCTCTTTTGCCATCAAAAAGAAGCAAATATATATGAAATAGCTGTGCTGATGGGTTCAGTCATTTAGTCAGGAAAAGATTCATTCTTCATGACAAGGAAAATGAGTAATTAACCTAAACAAATCACCCTCCTCTCTCCATTCCCTAGTGAAACTGGCTCAGACCAGTGGGGATCCAGTGTAATCTCTCTGGCAGGTTTAGAATACATGTGCCCTTCTAATTAGAGAAGGAGATGGGATACGTTACCATGGCAATAACTCAGCAACAGATTCATTTATTAAATCCGGATAGTAAAGAAAAACAACTGACAGATTATGTATTTATAAATTTATTTATATACATTGGAAAAAACAGATTACGCTTGATGGAACTTACAATATTGTAAAAAACATTGTGAAATGATAAAGGTAAAGTTATACAGACATTACAAGATATAAGACACTCTGAAGACATTATAAGATATGACATTTAGGGCCAGATCACTAGTGACTGTTTAGCGTTTTTGCATGTGCGCAAACACCCCTGTAAGTACATTTTAACACGGACGGGTTAGCGCATGTAAATTGGGCGCGAGTAAAACCCAACACGTGATTACTGCAGGACTTTGGATATTGTGACTGTGTTAACCTCTTCTCCCCTTAGACTTTAATAGAGTGCGCTTTTAAAAAAGTGCTAACACTTATAGCTTGCACGCTAACCTGACACTGTGTTAGACCTACAGTGCTAAACCCAAAAGTAGGTATTCATATTTTACATTATATATATATGCAACTGATGTAAATGTAATATTTGTACCTATATAACAAGCAGAACTATAAGTTGCAGGCATTAGGATAACACACTCATACATACTCTCTTATACAACACACACGCACTCTCATACAACACACACACGCTCATAAAACACACACACTCTGATACAATACCCCTCACACATACACTCTCATACAACACACACACTCTGATACAACACACACACTCTGATACAACACCCCTAACACACACTCTCATACAACACACACTTTAATACAACATCCCTCACACACACACTCTCATACAACACAGACACTCTAATACAACACCCCTCACACACACACTCTCATACAACACAGACACTCTAATACAACATCCCTCACACACACACTCTCATACAACACAGACACTCTAATACAACACCCCTCACACATACAATCTCATACAACACACACACTCTGATACAACACCCCTCACACACACTCTTTCATACACACACACACACTCTTATACACCCCTCACACACACACTCTCATACAACACACACACTCTAATACAACACCCCTCACACAAACACACTCTGATACAACACCCCTAACACACACACTCTCAAACAACACACACACTCTAATACAACACCCCTCACACACACACTCTCATACAACACAGACACTCTGATACAACACCCCTCACACACATACACTCTCATACAACAAAGACACTCTGATACAACACCCCTCACACACACACTCTCATACAACACAGACACTCTGATACAACACCCCTCACACACATACACTCTCATACAGCACACACACTCTGATACAACACCCCTCACACACACACTCTCATACAACACACACACACTCTGATACAACACCCCTCACACACACACTCTCATACAACATACACACTCTCATACAACACCCCTCACACTCTCATACAACACACACGCACTCTTATACACCCCTCACACACACACTCTCATACAACATACACGCAATCTTATACACCCCTCACACACACACTCTCATACAACACACACTCTAATACAACATCCCTCACACACACACTCTCATACAACACAGACACTCTAATACAACACCCCTCACACATACACTCTCATACAACACAGACACTCTAATACAACACCCCTCACACATACACTCTCATACAACACAGACACTCTAATACAACACCCCTCACACACACACTCTCATACAACACACACACTATGATACAACACCCGTCACACACACACTCTCATACAACACAGACACTCTAATACAACACCTCTCACACATACACTCTCATACAACACACACACTCTGATACAACACCCCTAACACATACTCTCAAACAACACACACACTCTAATACAACACCCCTCACACAGACACTCTCATACAACACAGACACTCTAATACAACACCCCTCACACACACACTCTCATACAACACACACACACTGATACAGCACCTCTCACATACACACTCTCATACAACACACACACTCTGATACAACACCCCTCACACACACACTCTCATACAACACACACACTCTGATACAACACCCCTCACACACACACACTCTCATACAACACACACACTCTGATACAACACCCCTCACACATACACTATCATACAACACAGACACTCTAATACAACACCCCTCACACATAAACTCTCATACAACACACACACTCTAATACAACACCCCTCACACATACACTCTCATACAACACACACACTCTAATACAACATCCCTCACACACACACTCTCATACAACACAGACACTCTAATACAACACCCCTCACACACACACTCTCATACAACACACACACTTTCAGAGGGAAAGAGTAGAGAGAGAGAAAACAGGGAGAGAAAGAGAACAGCGGCAGAGGGTAAAAGAGAGAGCAGATCAGATGGGAAGAGAGAGTGAGAGAGAACAGAAGGAGAGATGGGATAGAGGGACAGATAACAGAATAACACAGAAAGAGAAAGCAGGGGGAGCGAAACATAAGAAGAGGGAAGATAGAGGGAGAAAGAGCAGAGGGAGAGAGAGATAACACAGAAAGGAGTCCATTTATTAATCTGCGGACAGACATGATCCAATATAGCGAATCATGTCAGCTGCACATCGACAGCATACGCTGTCGGCATTTATCATTGCACCAGCAGTTCTTGTAAACTGCTAGTGCAATACCACCCCCTGCAGATTAGCGGCCAATCAGCCGCTAGCAGGGGGTGTCAATCAACCCGATCGTATTCAATCGGGCGGATTGCTGTTTGCCACTTTAGAGGTGGAGGACGAGTTAAGGAGCAGCGGTCTTAGGACCGCTGCTTCTTAACTTCCGCTTCAGCCAGAACTGATGCGGAGAGGATCGGAGGCAGCATCCACTGCTTCATAAATAGACCCCAAAGAGAGAGTAGGGGAGAGAAACACAAGAAGAGAGGAGGGAGGGAGAGCAGGGAGAGAGAGAGAGTAGGGGGGAGAGAGAGTGGGGAGAGAGATTGTGGGGAGTGAGCAGGGGGAGAGAGAGTGGAGAGAGTGAGAGAGAGAGCAGGGAGAGAGAGTAGGGAGAGAGTGAGGGACAGAGCAGGGAGAGAAAGTGAGTAGGGAGAGAGTGAAAGAGACCACGGGGTGAGAGAGAGAGCAGGGAGAGAGAGATCAGGGGGAGAGAGAGCAGGGAGAGAGAGAGAGAGAGTAGGGAGAGAGTGAGAAAGAGCAGGGAAGGAGAGAGTAGGGAGTGAGAGAGAGGGCAGGGAGAAAATAAGAGTGCGAGAGAAAAAGAGAGAAATCAGGCAGAAAGTGAGAGTAGGGAGAGAGCAGGGAGGGAGAGAGAGGAGAGAGAGAAGGGAGAGAGTAAGAGTGGGGAGAGAGTGAGAAAGAGCAGGAAAGGAGAGAGTAGGGAGAGAGAAAGCAGGGAGGGAGAGAGAGCAGGGAGAGAATGAGAGTGAGAGAGAAAAAGAGAGAGAGCAGGAGGATAGTGAGAGAGCAGGGAGGGAGAGAGAGAGAGAGAGAGAGAGAGAGAGAGCAGGAAGAGCAAGAAAGAGAGAGAGAGCAGGGAGAGAATGAGAGCAGGGTGAGAGAGAGTGAGCTCTTGTGAGCTGCTGGTGCAATGCTGAATACGGAGAGTGTATTGCTCTCCGCATTCAGCGAGGTCATGCGGACCTGATCCGCACTGTCGGATCAGGTCCACAAGATCTTTGATAATTCGGCCTCAGAGAGTGAGCAAGAGCAGGGAAGGAGAGATAGAGAGTAGGAAGAGAGTGAAAGAGAGAGCAGGAAGAGAATGAGAGTGAGAGAGTGTGAGAGAAAAAGAGAGAGAACAGGGAGAAAGTGAGAGTAGGGAGAGAGTGAGAGCAGGGAGAGAGAGAGCAGAGAGAGAGTGAGAAAGAGCAGGGAAGGAGAGAGAGTAGGGAGATAGTAAGAGAGAGAGAGTAGGGAAGGAGCGAGAAAGTGCAGGGAAGGAGAGACAGTAGAAAGAGAATGAGGGAGAGAGCAGAGAGAGTGAGAGAGCAGGGAGAGAGAGCAGAGAGAGAGCGAGAGCAGGGAGAGAGAGTAGGGAGAGAGAGTGGGGAGCAGGGAGAGAGAGCAGGGAGAGAGAGTAGGGAGAGATCAGGATGAGAGAGAGCGGGAAGCAGGGAGAGAGAGAGAGTAGGGAGGGAGTTAGAAAGAGCAGGGAGAGTGACAGAGCAGGAAGAGAGCGAGAGCATAGGGAAAGAACAGAGGGAGAGAGAGAGCAGCGACAGGGAGAAAGTAGGGAGAGAAAGAGAGCAGGGTGAGCAGGGAAAGTGTCAGGGTGCCAGGAATCAGACTGAGACGAGAAGTGCAAAAATAATCACACCTTTATTAATAGCAAAAAATAATAAAACGTCCACAAGTCAAATAACAAGCCAGGAGTCAAAACTAGAGCTGGTAGTCAGACAAGCCGAGTCAGGAGCCAAAGCGAATAGTCAGACGAGCCGGAATCAGGAACAAGGAGAACAGCAGAGTCAGGAACAAGCCAGGGATCAGGAACCAGGAGGGACGTCAGACAGCCAGGTAATACACAGGAGCTCTCACAAACAGGTCTGAGACAACGCAAGGGCAAAGCATACTGAACAAAGGCCCTTTAAATAATAAGTGATGACATCACAATTCTGAGACTGCATCCTGTCTCACATGGATGATGTAAACCAGTCTGGCCATAAAAGGAAGTACAGGAAGTGAGCAGCATCTCCCAGAATGCACCAAAGTCAGCAAGAGAGGTGAGTAAAATGGCTGCCAGCAGCACATGGAAAACAAGTCAGGAAAAAACCCTGACAGTACCCTCCCCTCAACGACCCCTCCCCCGCGGGAGGACAAAAGGCTTATTGGGGAAACAGGCATGGAAGGCACGGAGGAGGCCGGGAGCATGAACATCAGAGGAGGGAACCCATGAACGCTCCTCTGGACCGTAGCCCCTCCAATGAACCAAATACTGTACGCGGCCCCTGGAGATACGAGAGTCAATAATGCTGCTGACCTCATACTCCTCATGGTTGTCAACAAAGATAGGACGGAGACGAGGCAACACAGTGGTAAACCGATTACAAACCAATGGTTTCAAGAGGGAGACATGAAAAACATTGGAGATGCGCATTGCAGGAGGAAGGTCAAGAGCGTAGGCCACAGGATTGACCCGTCGGAGTATTCAAAAAGGACCAACATAACGGGGAGCCAGTTTATTGGAAGGCACACGAAGGTTCAAGTTGCGGGAGGACAGCCAAACTCTCTCACCAACCTTGTAGGAAGGTGCAGGCAGACGCCTACGATCAGCCTGGAACTTTTGGTGCTGCATAGAACGATGAAGGCAATCCTGAATCTGCACCCACGTGGAACGGAGTTGCCGGAGATGCTCCTCCAAAGCAGGAATACCCTGAGACATGAATGAATCAGGCAACAAGGATGGTTAAAACCCATAATTCGCCATGAACGGGATAACTTGGAGGAAGCATTAATAGCACTATTACGAGCAAACTCTGCCCAAGGTAACAGTTCAGACCAATTATTGTGGTGATCTGAGACATAGCAACGGAGGAACTGTTCCAGAGCTTGATTAGACCGTTCCGCAGCCCCATTGGATTGAGGGTGATATGCCGAGGAGAAGGAGAGCTGGATCCTCATTTGAGCACAAAAGGAACACCAAAATCTGGAGACAAACTGGCAACCCTGGTCTGAAACTATCTCCTTGGGTAACCCATGTAAACGGAAGACCTCACGGGCAAAAATTGAAGCAAGCTCCTGAGCGGTAGGCAACTTCTTCAAGGGAATGCAATGTGACATTTTAGAAAAACTGTCAACCACCATAAGAATAACAGTATTGCCATTGGAAACAGGGAGCTCGACAATGAAGTCCATGGAAAGATGTGTCCAAGGATGCTCACCATTAGCAATAGGTTGAAGAAGACCCACAGGAAGACGTCGAGGAGTCTTATTCTGTGCACAAACTGAGCAGGAGGCAACATACGCAGCAAAATCAGAACGAAGACCTGGCCACCAGAATTGTCGAGTGACAGACCAAATCATTTGGTTCTTGTCTGGGTGACCTGTGGCTTTAGGATAGTGGTAAGTGTGCAAAAGTTTAGTTCGAAGATTCTCAGGAACAAAACACTTATCACTAGGTTTCTCAGGAGGTGCATTGGTTTGTGCAGCCAGGATCTCCTCCCCCAAGGGAGAAGTCAAATTATTACGTATGGTAGCCAAAATATGGTCAGGAGGTATAACTGGAGTAGGTACAGACTCCTCCTTGGACAGAGGCGAAAAATTGTCGAGAGAGGGCATCAGCCCTAACATTCTTACTACCAGGCAGGTAGGAGACCACATAATTAAACCGAGACAAAAATAGCGCCCATCTGGCCTGTCAGGGCAACAAACGTTTTGCTTCAGATAGATAAGTTAAATTCTTGTGGTCAGTAAGAATGAGCACTGGGACGCTAGTACCCTCGAGAAGATGCCTCCATTCCTTGAGTGCCAAAATTATAGCCAGTAATTCCCTGTCGCCAATTTCATAATTGCACTCCGCTGGAGACAATTTCTTATAGAAGAAACCACACGGATGCAAGGAACCATCAGGTGTAGGACGTTGAGACAAGAGAGCACCTACTCCACTCTCAGACGCATCAACCTCAAGAACAAAAGGCAGGACAGGGTTAGGATGAGCCAGAACTGGAGCAGCAGCAAAGGCAGTCTTAAGACTATCAAAGGCCTTAATGGCAGTAGGTGACCAATGGAGTGGATCATTCTCTTTATGGGTCATGTCTGTGATAGGTTTGACCAAGGAAGAAAAGTTTTTAATAAACTTTCTATAGTTCTTGGCGAACCCCAAAAAACGTTGAATAGACCGAAGACCAACTGGGCGAGGCCACTGCAGAACTGCAGATAACTTGTCAGGATCCATGGAGAACGCTGCAACGGAGATAACATAACCTAGGAAGGTTACTTGAGTCTGATGGAACTCACATTTCTCAAGTTTACAAAACAGGCCGTTCTCACGTAGTCTCTGAAGAACCCGTGTAACATCAGAACGATGAGCCTCAAGTGTGGGTGAGTGTATGAGGATGTCGTCTAAGTACACCACAACACACTGTTGCAACATATCTCGTAGGACATCATTAATAAATTCCTGGAAAACAGCAGGAGCATTACATAGGCCAAAGGGCATTACAAGATACTCATAATGCCCGCTCCTGGTGTTAAATCCTGTTTTCCATTCGTGGCCCTCCTTGATCCTAATGAGATTGTACGCTCCTCTCAAATCAAGCTTAGTAAAGACCGTAGCTCCCTTGAGGCGGTCAAAGAATTCCGTAATGAGCGGAATAGGGTAAGCATTCTTAATGGTAAGACGATTAAGACCCCTATAATCAATGCATGGTCTTAACTAGCCACCCTTTTTCTTCACAAAGAAGAAGCCAGCCCCTGCAGGAGAGCAGGATTTGCGGATGATCCCCCGCGACAGAGCATCGGAAACATACTCCTCCATAGCACAATTCTCTGCAACAGACAGAGGGTAAACACGGCCCCGAGGAGGAATGGCTCCGGGTTGCAGGTCTATGGCACAATCGTAAGACCGGTGAGGAGGCAACGTACTGGCATGCACCTTGTCAAAAACATCGAGGAACTCTTGGTACTCCTCTGGCAATTGAGATACTGAAGAAGTGCACAAGACTTTAACTGGTTTCTGAAGACAAGTGGAAATACATTGCGGAGACCACGACAAAATTTCGGACCTGCATCAGTCGAGACTGGGATTGTGCTTTTGGAGCCAGGGATAACTCAGAACAACCGGAAAATGCGGAGAGTTTATCACCTAGAACTGGAGGGTTTCAAAATGGAGAGCCCCAATAGCCAAGGACAACAGAGCGGTTTCGTGAGTAACGAGTGCGCGCTGAAGGGGCCTGCCATCAATGGCCTCAATAGCAAGCGGAACGGACCGAGGCAAAACAGGAGCAGCACTGGAGTCAACAAGAGCCTGGGTGACTATGGAGGAGTCCACCTAGGAAAGGACAACCATGACCAAAGGTTTCTCCTTTAGCGGTTCCGAGGACAAGGATAAACCACCTAAGATCTGCCCCCGACAGGACCTTAGGTGTGAGCATTTCCCGGCCGTGTAGGACAAGACTTCAAGAGGTGGCCCTGTAACCCACAATAGAGGCAGAGCCCCTCCCTCATGCTAAAGGCCCTCTCCGCCACAGAGAGATGTGTGAATCCCAACTGCATCAGCTCAGCAGTACCTGGTGACTCGGGACCAGGAGGCATGGGAGTAGAGGGAGGCATGGGTGGGAATGAACACGTAGGAGACAACGGTACAGGAGGCTTCCGCAAGCGCTCCTTGAAAGAAGTTCTCTTTACTTAGTCTGATGTCAATTAGGATCAAAAAAGACACCAATGCCTCGAGATCTTCTGGTAAATCTCTGGCAGCAACTTCATCTTTAATCGCATCAGAGAGCCCATGAAAGAAGGCGGCAACAAGGGCTTCATTGTTCCAGCCTACCTCTGCTGCAAGCATACGGAACTCAATGGCATACTGAGCAACAGATCTTGTACCTTCCTGAATGGACATGAGTCATTTAGCAGCAGAGGAGGAGCGAGCTGGAACATCAAATACCCTTCGAAAGGAGGCCACAAATTCAGGGTAATTTGAAATCACAGGTTTATTTGTCTCCCACAAGGGATTAGCCCAGGCAAGAGCTGTGTCAGAGAGTAATGAAATGAGAAATCCAACCTTAGCTCTGTCAGAGAGAAACGCCTGAGATAACATCTCAAAGTAAATTCCCACCTGGTTCAAAAACCCTCTGCACTGATTAGGATCGCCTCCATATCGCTGAGGTAGAGGTGCAGAACCGAACAAGATCCTGGTAGGACCAGGTGCATCAGTGGAAACAGGAGCAGCCATAACTTGCGGGACACTTTGGTCCAAATGTGCAGTGCGAGTCAGCAGGGTTTGCAGGGCTAGTGCAAATTGATCCAAGCGGTGATCCTGTTCATCCATCCTGGAATTATGGCAGGTAAAGGTTGATTATTAGCACCATCAGGATTCATGGCCCTTGCGTAATGTCAGGGTGCCAGGAATCAGACTGAGACGAGAAGTGCAAAAATAATCACACCTTTATTTATAGCAAAAAATAATAAAAAGTCCACAAGTCAAATAACAAGCCAGGAGTCAAAACCAGAGCTGGTAGTCAGACAAGCCGAGTTAGGAGCCAAAGCGAGTAGTCAGACGAGCCGGAATCAGGAACAAGGAGAACAGCAGAGTCAGGAACAAGCCAGGGATCAGGAACCAGGAGGGACGTCAGACAGCCAGGTAATACACAGGAGCTCTCACAAACAGGTCTGAGACAACACAAGGGCAAAGCATACTGAACAAAAGCCCTTTAAATAATAAGTGTAGTGATGACATCACAATTCAGAGACTGCATCCTGTCTCACATGGATGATGTAAACCAGTCTGGCCATAAAAGGAAGTACAGGAAGTGAGCAGCATCTCCCAGAATGCACCAAAGTCAGCGAGAGAGGTGAATAAAATGGATGCCAGCAACACATGGCAAACAAGTCAGGAAAAAACCCTGACAGAAAGAGAGCAAGGAGAGAGCAGGGAGAGAGGGAACAGGGAGTGAGTGAGAAGCAGGGAGAGAGAGAGAGCAGGGAGAGAGTGAGAGAGAGAGAGAGAGAGAGAGCAGGGAGAGAGTGAGAGCATAGGGAGAGAACAGGGGGAGAGAGAGAGAGCAGGGAGAGAGAGAGAGCAGGGAGAGAGGGAGCAGGGAGAGAGTGAGAGAGAGAGCAGGCACGGCCGGATTTCCCATTAGGCACAGTAGGCATGTACTACTACTGTACGATCCACCATGCAATTATTATTTTTTTTAATTTAAAAAGCACAAGTTATCCGAGGAGGATGGAGTGTCTGACGCATGGGGAGAAAATAGAAGCAGAATCCATTCCTGTGAGTAAATTAACTCCTTCACCCAATAAGACGTATATATACGTCTTGCTGTACTTTGGCTATCGTATCACAAGACGTATATATACGTCTTCAATTCAGGAATCTCCAGCAGTAATTTAACAGCCGAGAGTTGGAGTTCCTGAAGCTCCAGGCATCTGCCGCATATGGAACTGAAGGCGCTCCAGGTCATTTGAGGGCAGATGCGTGATCATAACAGATGGGGACACTGTGTGTGTCATTGTCTGTAACAATCTTCTGTTGAGAGTGAGAGCAGGGAGAGAGTGAGAGCAGGGAGGTAGTGAGATCAGGGAGAGAGTGAGAGCAGGGAGAGAGTGAGAGCAGGGAGAGAGTGAGAGCAGGGAGAGAGTGAGAGCAGGGAGAGAGTAAGAGCAGAGAGAGAGAGAGAGCAGGGAGAGACAGAGAGAGAGAGAGAGAGAGAGTGAGAGCAGGGAGAGAGTGAGAGCAGGGAGAGAGTGAGAGCAGGGAGAGAGTGAGAACAGGGAGAGAGTGAGAACAGGGAGAGAGTGAGAGCAGGGAGAGAGTGAGAACAGGGAGAGAGTGAGAGCAGGGAGAGAGTGAGAGCAGGGAGAGAGTGAGAGCAGGGAGAGAGTGAGAGCAGGGAGAGAGTGAGAACAGGGAGAGAGTGAGAGCAGGGAGAGAGTGAGAGCAGGGAGAGAGGGAGAGCAGGGAGAGAGTGAGAACAGGGAAGGAGTGAGAGCAGGGAGGGAGTGAGAGCAGGGAGAGAGTGAGAGCAGGGAGAGAGTGAGAGCAGGGAGAGAGGGAGAGCAGGGAGAGAGTGAGAACAGGGAGAGAGTGAGAGCAGGGAGAGAGTGAGAGCAGGGAGAGAGTGAAAGCAGGGAGAGAGTGAAAGCAGGGAGAGAGGGAGAGCAGGGAGAGAGTGAGAGCAGGGAGAGAGGGAGAGCAGGGAGAGAGTGAGAGCAGGGAGAGAGTGAAAGCAGGGAGAGAGGGAGAGCAGGGAGAGTGAGAGCAGGGAGAGAGTGAGAGCAGGGAGAGAGTGAGAGCAGGGAGAGAGTGAGAGCAGGGAGAGAGTGAAAGCAGGGAGAGAGGGAGAGCAGGGAGAGAGTGAGAGTAGAGAGAGAGGGAGAGCAGGGAGAGTGAGAACAGGGAGAGAGTGAGAACAGGGAGAGAGTGAAAACAGGGAGAGAGTGAGAACAGGGAGAGAGTGAGAGTAGGGAGAATGAGAGCAGGGAGAGAGAGAGCAGGGAGAGAGAGAGAGAGAGAGAGAGTGAGAGCAGGGAGAGAGTGAGAGCAGGGAGAGAGTGAGAACAGGGAGAGAGTGAGAACAGGGAGAGAGTGAGAGCAGGGAGAGAGTGAGAACAGGGAGAGAGTGAGAGCAGGGAGAGAGTGAGAGCAGGGAGAGAGTGAGAGCAGGGAGAGAGTGAGAGCAGGGAGAGAATGAGAACAGGGAGAGAGTGAGAGCAGGGAGAGAGTGAGAGCAGGGAGAGAGGGAGAGCAGGGAGAGAGTGAGAACAGGGAAGGAGTGAGAGCAGGGAGGGAATGAGAGCAGGGAGAGAGTGAGAGCAGGGAGAGAGTGAGAGCAGGGAGAGAGTGAGAGCAGGGAGAGAGGGAGAGCAGGGAGAGAGTGAGAACAGGGAGAGAGTGAGAGCAGGGAGAGAGTGAGAGCAGGGAGAGAGTGAAAGCAGGGAGAGAGTGAAAGCAGGGGGAAGGGAGAGCAGGGAGAGAGTGAGAGCAGGGAGAGAGGGAGAGCAGGGAGAGAGTGAGAGCAGGGAGAGAGTGAGAGCAGGGAGAGAGGGAGAGCAGGGAGAGTGAGAGCAGGGAGAGAGTGAGAGCAGGGAGAGAGTGAGAGCAGGGAGAGAGTGAGAGCAGGGAGAGAGTGAGAGCAGGGAGAGAGTGAAAGCAGGGAGAGAGGGAGAGCAGGGAGAGAGTGAGAGTAGGGAGAGAGGGAGAGCAGGGAGAGTGAGAACAGGGAAAGAGTGAGACAGGGAGAGAGTGAGAACAGGGAGAGAGTGAGAACAGGGAGAGAGTGAGAGTAGGGAGAATGAGAGCAGGGAGAGTGAGAGCAGGGGTAGAGTGAGAACAGGGAGAGAGTGAGAGCAGGGAGAGAGTGAGAGCAGGGAGAGAATGAGAACAGGGAGAGAGTGAGAGTAGGAAGAGAGGGAGAGCAGGGAGAGAGTGGGAGCAGGGAGAGAGTGAGAGCAGGGAAGGAGTAAGAGCAGAGAGAGAGAGCAGGGAGAGAGGGAGAGATAGATAGAGAGAGAGAGAGTGCAGGGAGAGATAGATAGAGAGAGAGAGAGAGAGAGAGAGAGAGAGAGTGAGAGCAGGGAGAGAGTGAGAGCAGGGAGAGAGTGAGAGCAGGGAGAGAGTGAGAGCAGGGAGAGAGTAAGAGCAGAGAGAGAGAGCAGGGAGAGATAGAGAGAGAGAGAGAGAGAGAGAGAGAGAGAGAGAGAGAGAGAGAGAGTGAGAGCAGGGAGAGAGTGAGAACAGGGAGAGAGCAGGGAGAGAGTGAGAGCATGGAGAGAGTGAGAGCAGGGAGAAAGTGAGAGCAGGGAGAGAGTGAAAGCAGGGAGTGAGTGAGAGCAGGGAGAGAGTGAGAGCAGGGAGAGAGTGAGAACAGGGAGAGACTGAGAGCAGGGAGGGAGTGAGAGCAGGGAGAGAGTGAGAAGAGGGAGAGAGTGAGAGCAGGGAAGGAGTAAGAGCAGATAGAGAGAGCAGGGAGAGAGAGAGAGCAGGGAGAGAGGGAGAGAGCAGGGAGAAAGAGAGCAGGGATAGAGAGAGAGAGAGAGAGCAGGGAGAGAGTGAGAGCAGGGAGAGAGCAGGGATAGAGGTAGAGAGCAGGGAGAGAGAGAGAGCAGGGATAGAGGGAGAGAGCAGGGAGAGAGTGAAAGCAGGGAAGGAGTAAGAACAGAGAGAGAGAGCAGGGAGAGAGAGAGAGCAGGGAGAGAGCAGGGATAGAGGGAGAGAGCAGGGAGTGAGAGCAGGGATAGAGGGAGAGAGAGCAGGACTTCCATAGGGAGCCTTGTTCTCATTACGTGAGACACGGCAGGAGAACCTTGCACAGCAAAGGGGGAAGTAGCGCATTGATGGCAGCAAAGTGTAAATATATATATATGACTATATACATATATACAGGGAGTGCAGAATTATTAGGCAAATGAGTATTTTGACCACATCATCCTCTTTATGCATGTTGTCTTACTCCAAGCTGTATAGGCTCGAAAGCCTACTACCAATTAAGCATATTAGGTGATGTGCATCTCTGTAATGAGAAGGGGTGTGGTCTAATGACATCAACACCCTATATCAGGTGTGCATAATTATTAGGCAACTTCCTTTCCTTTGGCAAAATGGGTCAAAAGAAGGACTTGACAGGCTCAGAAAAGTCAAAAATAGTGAGATATCTTGCAGAGGGATGCAGCACTCTTAAAATTGCAAAGCTTCTGAAGCGTGATCATCGAACAATCAAGCGTTTAATTCAAAATAGTCAACAGGGTCGCAAGAAGCATGTGGAAAAACCAAGGCGCAAAATAACTGCCCATGAACTGAGAAAAGTCAAGCGTGCAGCTGCCAAGATGCCACTTGCCACCAGTTTGGCCATATTTCAGAGCTGCAACATCACTGGAGTGCCCAAAAGCACAAGGTGTGCAATACTCAGAGACATGGCCAAGGTAAGAAAGGCTGAAAGACGACCACCACTGAACAAGACACACAAGCTGAAACGTCAAGACTGGGCCAAGAAATATCTCAAGACTGATTTTTCTAAGGTTTTATGGACTGATGAAATGAGAGTGAGTTTTGATGGGCCAGATGGATGGGCCCGTGGCTGGATTGGTAAAGGGCAGAGAGCTCCAGTCCGACTCAGACGCCAGCAAGGTGGAGGTGGAGTACTGGTTTGGGCTGGTATCATCAAAGATGAGCTTGTGGAGCCTTTTCGGGTTGAGGATGGAGTCAAGCTCAACTCCCAGTCCTACTGCCAGTTTCTGGAAGACACCTTCTTCAAGCAGTGGTACAGGAAGAAGTCTGCATCCTTCAAGAAAAACATGATTTTCATGCAGGACAATGCTCCATCACACGCGTCCAAGTACTCCACAGCGTGGCTGGCAAGAAAGGGTATAAAAGAAGAAAATCTAATGACATGGTCTCCTTGTTCACCTGATCTTAACCCCATTGAGAACCTGTGGTCCATCATCAAATGTGAGATTTACAAGGAGGGAAAACAGTTCACCTCTCTGAACAGTGTCTGGGAGGCTGTGGTTGCTGCTGCACGCAATGTTGATGGTGAACAGATCAAAACACTGACAGAATCCATGAATGGCAGGCTTTTGAGTGTCCTTGCAAATAAAGGTGGCTATATTGGTCACTGATTTGTTTTTGTTTTGTTTTTGAATGTCAGAAATGTATATTTGTGAATGTTGAGATGTTATATTGGTTTCACTGGTAAAAATAAATAATTGAAATGGGTATATATTTGTTTTTTGTTAAGTTGCCTAATAATTATGCACAGTAATAGTCACCTGCACACACAGATATCCCCCTAAAATAGCTATAACTAAAAACAAACTAAAAACTACTTCCAAAACTATTCAGCTTTGATATTAATTAGTTTTTTGGGTTCATTGAGAACATGGTTGTTGTTCAATAATAAAATTAATCCTCAAAAATACAACTTGCCTAATAATTCTGCACTCCCTGTATTCATGTGTTAATATGTGTATATACACATATTAACACATAAATATATATGTATATTAGCATATACATATATATTTACACGGAACACACAGTTCTTATAGAGCACAATCTATGGGCACCCTAATCCCGCCAACTTGATCCCCAAAATGCTGCCTAGTGCAGTTATTTTATAAATAAATATATAATAAAATAAATGGAGCCCTTTATTTTAATGTATGTTGTGTTTGCTGCACATTTTTCTTTAACTCTTAGGGGCCGAATTATTAAGCTCCGAATGGCCTTCAGGCTCGCCGGAAACAGCAGTTATGAAGCAGCAGTCTTAAGACCGCTGCTCCATAACTGGTCCACTGCCTCTGAGGCTGTGGTCTGCAATCATATACGATTGGGTTGATTGACACCCCCTACTAGTGGCCGCAAATCTGCAGGGGGGCGGCATTGCACAAGCAGTTCACAAGAACTGCTTGTGCAATGTTAAATGCCGACAGTGTATCATGTTGGACAGACAATGATAAATTGCCCCCTTACTCTTTATGCTAGGTCTCCACTTGTCTTGAGACCGTTGCTTCATAACTGCTGTTTCCTGTGAGCCTAAAGGCTCCCGCGGAAACAGGGGCATCAGGGGCCATTTGGCCCTAGATAAATCGGCCCCTAAGAGGCTACAAAAAATACTGGACATACCCCTGGGTTGTCTACGTTTGCAAATTGTATACCACCATGGGGATAATTTTCCTTCCTGGGCTGCCATACTGTTTTAAAGGTGACATAGGCACAGAAAATCAATTTATCAAATTTCCATGGAAATGGGCAGGATTCATATTTGCCTGTAACAACCCAAAATCACAGAAAACCTGTACATGGGGGGCATAGCTGTACTTCTAGGACATTGCAGAATACAAATATGGGTCTTTTATTGCAGTAAAACTTATCAGGATTATTATATTCACAATAACAAAAATGTGTGCGACATGCAATGTTACCGCTTTATACACCAGCATACCACACAAAGAAGGCCGTGAAGCTATAAAATCCTTCCTAGATGGTGATCCATTCATGCCAAAAGAACAAGCTGAGTTTATACTGGATAGTATCCAGTATATTTTAACTCACAACTATTTTTGTAGTGAGGGGACATACTACCGACAAATCTGCGGTACAGCTATGGGGACCAGGTTCGCGCCCAGCTATGCCAATCTATACATGGGCAGATGGGAGAAGATCTTCTGGGACTCATGCCCAGCTGGCACGGACCTGGTCCTCTACCGCAGATTTATAGATGACATATTTATTATATGGAAGGGCACGGCTCAAGATCTCAAATACACCATACAGATCATGAACCAAAATATCTTAAATTTAAAGTTCACCCATGTATGGAATCCCAAAGAAATTGTATTTTTAGACTTAGAAATAAAAGTCATTAACGGCAAATGGGAAACCTGTACACATTTCAAACAACTTGATAGTAACAACTATATCCACTATCTAAGTTGCCACCACGAAAAGTGAAAGAACAATATCCCAAAAAAGTTATTTATCAGGGTTCGAAAAAATTGCTCTAACATAAGCAAATGGGAAGAACAAGCTAACCAACTCAAAGAAAAATTTGTAGAAAGGGGCTACAATGAAGAACATTTAAATCAGAAAATGGAAGAAGTAAGAGGGGTGGAAAGAAATGAGCTAATTAAATATAAAGACCGGAAAAAACTAGAAACCGAAGAAATATTAAATATTCCCATGATTACAGAATACAGCAGTAATCGGCACATCATTGAAAAGATTTTCAAAAAGCATTGGTCCCTATTACAAAATGACGACATCATAGGAAACAAACTTCCGAAACAACCTAGATTTGTTTATAGGAAAACAGACAATTTGAAAAACAGACTGGCACCAAGCTTACAGAAGAAGACAATGATGTCTATGGGAAACAAATAAAAGGTTTCTTTCCTTGCCCCACCTGCAAAGCCTGTAAAAATGGCACCAAAACAAATACATTTCGGTCATATCAGATTAAGGACCAATACAATATTAAAGACCTAATCAGATGTCAAGATCGTGGAATAATTTACCTTATAGAGTGTTCATGTGGACTCCAATACATTGGACAGACATCAAGAAGTCTGAAAGATAGATTAAGAGAACACATCTTGTTGATAGAGAAACTAAGCATGGATACAATCTTATATAAACACTCCTCAACTGAACACAAAGGCAATATAAAAGATCTAAAATTTATGGGCATTCAAAAGGTCAAACGGACTGGAGAGGGGGTGACTATGAGAAAAAACTTTTAAAAGCAGAGTCTAAATGGATATTTCTATTAGACTGCCTACACCCCAAAGGTCTAAATAATAAAGAAGACCTGTCTCATCTTTTGAGTCTATAAACACAACATCTCTTTAGTCAATAGTGAACAATATAAAAGACATGTTAAGGTCTTATCATGTTAATTTGAATTCATTTAGAATATCTTAATACCATCATACAGATTTAATTTAATTTTAGCTCACTTCGAATATCTGAATATTAACATTGATTCAAGGCATTACCATCATACAAATTTGAAGAGCTACCTGTTGAATACCTCCAAGCCTAAGGCTAGAATCCCCCCCCCCTTTAGTTAATCATTCATACAAGTTTTAACCCCCCCCCCCACAATTTGTTATATATTGTGTTTTGGGCTATTAACGGATGATATGTTTAACCATACTAACCAAACGTGATAATCCCAATGCACGAGAATCCCTTCATATAATATAGGACCAATAGGTCTACAAGATTTCCTTTTCCATGTATAATTAGATTTTTATGTGCTTAATTTTCTCAGCTAAAATAATTCTCTCACAGCTGTAACCTCCACCAACTTTGACTGGAAATGTATCCAGACACAGTCTTCCCTTTGCATCTTATTCTATATTTAAAAGTTGTATGACCCACATATTTTGTACATTTCCATTTGAATGGATATGCTCACTCTTAGATCTGTATATTTTTTATTTGAGAATAACTCAGCTTTCCATTATGTCACAGTATTAGATCCTTCCAAACTTATATAATTTAGTATAGTTAATTCATTTAGCGGGTAGATGCCAGTGAACAACTTCCTTTAAGCCAATCTACCCGGATTGAGTTTTATAATAGTCAATATACACGGACTTAGTTCAGACATAGAGACACAACTCCCATACATTATTACAATGTCCTTCATATGTGAGTGATGCACCAGCTATATCAGTTCATTCTTCATATAGTGGTGCTATTACCTCTACTCCGTGGGACACCTAATATATCTGACACATTTGTCTTGATCTATCTTTTTGACACATAAGATATATTTGATATGTTTCATCCAGCCTTTCATTCTGATATCAGTCATGATAAGTTTGATTTGAATCCTCCAGTCCGTGAGATACGCTAAAATATCTCTATGACACATCTGTTGTAAAAACAAATAGTTTTGACTCTAATATTTCCATGTCTTGTTCCCTCGACACTCTCTTCTGTTCTATATTCCCAGTCTCCGTGATGATGTCATACTCAAGATATCTATTTTAAGTTACAACATTTTTTGGGCATGCTTCCGAATTGCGCATAAATGTTTCACATATGAACCGAAGAAAATACATCCCAATAGGAACCTCTTTTAGGGCATGTATAGACACTACCCCATATAGTTCTCAAAGGTTCATACACGAATACAAGTTTACAAAATCTAGACAATTGCGATAACTGTAACATTAAGTATCGTTTTCTGTTATATTATCTCTCTATATATGTCTTCCGTTATCACCCAAGCCACCTGTCATGATAAGCTCCCTGTGACGAGGTCACATTAAAGATATATTCTTCAATCAAAAACACACTCACCACTGCTGTTATAATTCCTTCCACAATCTTTGGGGCATGTATAGACCCAGCCCCATAGAAATTCTTTATTGCATCTATTTCACGAGATGGTTCATACACTAATATATCCAAATATGAACCAGCCCCATACAAGTTCTCAAAGGTTCAGACATGAACAAAAATCCAAACAATTGTGATAAGATTAGTTAGAAAGTACACTGCTGTAATTAGAATACAGATAGATAATTCAAGCATAAGGACTAAATTTCACGATCGTAAATGTATACATACAAAATAAATTACACTGCTGTAGTAAGAATACAGATAGATAATTTAAGTGCAAGGACTTCATTTTACGATCGTAACTGTATACATATTATAGTTGGACTTCAGAATAAGGTACATAAGCAGAGACCAGAAATTAAATCAGACCGAGTATCTAAATCTTTTAATATATGGCGTAAATGATCATATAAATATTTAGTCTCCGGATCTGAACCTTAGAGCTGACATAGCGATTGGCTGATTTCTATTTGTTATGTACACACCCCCTTCTTTCTCGCACACATAGTAAAAAGAGCACGTGATGTAAATAAACATAGACACATTGTGATACGAACGAGTAAGTCAAGAGTAAATCTCTGATTGGCAGACTGATCTCATTATGTACTAACCGGAAATAGGGAATCGTAATGCACGAAAGAATCATACACAGAGTTTTAATAAATGTAAGGATTGCTAAATAGATAAAATATGCTAAAATGAATGCATAATACTGAGTTGAGAAGAGGTTTTTGAAGATACATGAACAAAATATCAGAATACATGCTTTTACACTTCCGGGTTAGAATATCCGGTTTCTGACTAAAGTCAGATTACACACCCATTTTTGTAAAGGTATTTAAGGGGACCCCAAATACCCCACAAACCAGTCTTGATAAAGGCCAGATTATAGGGCTGAAACGCGTTGACCTACTGGGACTACTAAGAACTTAGTTAACAACAGGACAAACAGAACAATACACAGGACACCAAGGATTCTCACCCCAACACAAGGGACTACTAAGAACTTAGTTAACAACAGGACAAATGGAACACCAAACAGGACACCAAGGATTCTCCTCACCCCAACACAAGGTTTTTTCACATTTTTCATAATTTTTTGATCTATTGGATTACAATCACAAAATCGTTTTGATGTTTTTTGATGTTCATTTTTTGATGTTCATTTGAATTTGTACTCACTACATACATTTTGTCACCATCACATTTTCCACAAGTTTTTTTCAAAAAATTTTTCCATTATTTTTTCTTCACATTTTTTTCATAATTTTTTACAGCATATATATATATATATATATATATATATATATATATATATATATATATGTTATTTTTGGCATATTTTTGGAATATTTGTGCATCATTTTTTCTGACCACTATTTCTGACCACTATTTCATCACAATTTTTCATCTTATTGTTTCATCACATTTCATTTTTCAACATTTCATCTACTCTCATCATTTGACCATCATTGTTTGACTTATACGCCCAACCAATGAATTGATTATTATCCATAACAACCTGCTAGTCTCTTATTTGACATTCCAACACTGACAATTTACACCAATAAAACCACTATTTTGGGTGTATAACCTGACAGGAGTTTCAGGACCTTTGTCTAATCAATCTATTTTTGTAAAACCAACATTGTTTTACCTTCATTTTTACACATTTTTATGTATATATGTACATTTTAATTCATGGATCCATGATTAGGTTTTTAATATAGGAATGTTTTATAGATTGTATTAATAAATATTGTCATTTGTATGTGTAAAAACATTTTGGATCATTTCTAGTATACACCTCGGCCGTAGGCGCTGTACACACACCTTCTTCATTCCCACCGTGCTGTAGCTCAGTTTCAGGGTCTTGGCAATCTTCTTATAGCCTAGGCCATCTTTATGTAGAGCAACAATTCTTTCTTTCAGATCCTCAGAGAGTTCTTTGCCATGAGGTGCCATGTTAAACGTCCAGTGACCAGTATGAGAGAGCGTGAGAGTGATAACACCAAATTTAACACACCTGCTCCCCATTTACACCTAACACCTTGTAGCACTAACGAGTCACATGACACCGGCGAGGAAAAATGGCTAATTGGGCCCAATAAGGACATTTCCACTTAGAGGTGTACTCACTTTTGTTGCCAACGGTTTAGGCATTAATAGCTGTGTGTTGCGTTCTTTTGAGGATACAGCAAATTTACACTGTTATACAGGTTGTACACTCACTACTTTACATTGTAGCAAAGTGTCATTTCTTCAGTGTTGTCACATGAAAATATATAATAAAATATTTACAAAAATGTGAGGGGTGTACTCACTTTTGTGGGATACTGTATATACATGTGTATTTATGTGTTTATATGTGTAAATATGTTTGTACTCTACATACATATATATACATAAACACATATATATAAATACACTTTTGAGCCCTTTCTAGTTAAATACCTTTAAACCTGAAAAATATATATAATTTTAATATGTGATAATGTGTTTTACTTCGTTATGAATATAAATATTTTATATTCCAATGTTCTCCACTCAGAAGAAAAAAGGCCAGATTATAAATAGAGCACTAATTGACGCTCCGGCTTGAGCATAAATTGTGCTAGAAGTAAACTTTTTGCACTCGTCAGGTTACACTCGTATTATGAGTTGGAAGTAAACTGTTTTTATTGCGTACTAACCTGATGAGCCCAGAAAGCGTGTTCATGTATTCCCCCATAGAATTCAGTAGAAAAAAAGTGGGGGAAAAACACCCCATTTTCATACAAACCCGATCACATACTCTCATGTGCGCTAACCCGACATGAAACTATGAATATTTCACATTCCAATGTTCTTCACATAGCAGAATGTGTTCTATTTAATCCAATGCACTTATATATGTGTCCATATATGTGTACATATGTATTTATGTGTTTATATGTGTATATATGTCTGTAAATACATATATACACATATAAAAACACAAATACATATGTATACATATATTTAGATAGATAGATAGATAGATAGATAGATAGTATATGTATGTATCTCTATGTTAAAGTCCATTTTTTTCTAACACCTGAGATCTCATATCTTTGAATATTTTTTATTCGTGTTATTATGAGTGTAACTGTACTTTGTAATGTACTTTTGATGTGTTTTTGTGACACTGTTTTGTTTTGCAAAACAGTAAAACCAGAGCTTTGAATTTGCGGTAATCGTTGTAGAGTAAATGGCGATTGCCCTCAAGCGCTCACGTTTACGTTCAACTCATAATACTAGCGATAAGCAGATAAGCGCAAATACTCGCGATAAACCCCTTATTGCTCGCTTGCAAACGTTTGGGTGCCACTCGTAATCTGGCTCTAAATATTTAGAAATAAAAAAATAAACATTTTCTTCTATGTGAAGAACATTGGAATGTAAAATATGCATAACTACCTTTGGCTTTAGCATAGTTGGTGTAATCTGGCGTCAGGTTAATGCGTGGGCGATAAGTGTTATGTTCTGGGGGTTTTTTTTTAACAGCATGCTCCTTTGAAGTCTATGGGGTAGACTTAACAAGCAGCGGATTCTGCAATCTACCCCAGTAGTGTCCAGATCACTGGAGACAGGAGTTAAGAAGCAGCAGTCGTAACTCATCTCTGAGGCGGAGGACAGCAATCATCACGATCAGATACGATCGGGATGATTGACACCTAGCGGTCGATTGCCCGCGAATCTGCAGGGGGCGGCATTGCACAAGCATTTCACTAGAAATGTTTGTGCAATGATAAATCCGCCGCACAGTGATAATTCGGCCCTTAAGTGAGAAGTTAATGCGGTCGCAATATACAAAGTACTGAAGTTAGCGCGCATTGGACTTTCGCTCACGCACTAACTTTTTACTTTGAACTTGTAACTTTGTTAGCGCATCACTTGTAAACTAGCCCAAACATGGTACATATTTTTCTGTCTTTCTTTTATCTATTACCAAAGAAAGAAGCAAATATATTTGAATTAGCTGTGCGGATGGGTTCAGTCATGAAACCAAATGAATTCGTCATGACAAGGAAAATGAGTAATTAGCCTCAACAAATCACCCTCCTCTCCATTCCCTAGTGTAACTCGCTCAGGCCGCTGGCGATCCAGTATAATCTCTCTGGCAGGTTTAGAATACATGTGCCTTTCTAATGAGAAGGAGATGGGATACGTTACCATAGCTATAACTCAGCAACAGTTTCATTTATTATATCCGGATAGTTAAGAAAAACAACTGACAGATTATGTATTTATAAATTTATTTATATATATTGGAAAAAACAGATTAATCTTGATGGAAATTACAATACTGTAACAAACAGTGAAATGACAATAGGACATAAAGTAATAAAGACATTGCAAGATATAAGAAATATAGGGTTGATTACAAGTGGCGTGCTATTGTTAGCATGGGACGTGATAAGCAATATCGCGGCTGCGCTAATTTACACACATATTACAATTTGAAAGTAAACGGTTGCACTCAAGCACGTACAAAATGTGTTAAGACCTAGAAGCCTAATTATCATACTGCTAGATTACAAGTCTTGCGTTAGCCTTAAAAAGCAGCGTTGAGAGGTCCCAACGCTGCTTTTTAATGCCCGCTGGTATTACGAGTCTGGCAGGTACAGGTGTACCGCTCACTTTTCTTCCGCAACTTGAGCATACCGCAAATCCCCTTACGTCAATTGCGTATCTTTTCAATGGGATTTGCCTAACGCTGGTATTACGAGTCTTGGAAGAAGTGAGCGGTACACCCTCTCCTGTCAAGACTCCTACCGCATTTAAAAGTCAGTAGTTACGCTAACGCGTAACATAAAACTCTTAACTAAAGTGCTAAAAGGTACACTAACACCCATAAACTACCTATTAACCCCTAAACCGAGCCCCCCCCCCACATCGGAAACACTTTAATAAATATATTAACCCCTAATTTGCCGACCGGACATCGCCGACACTTTAATAAATATATTAACCCCTAAACTGCCGCACACCCGCCTCGCAAACACTAGATACATTTTATTAATCCCTAATCTGCCGTCCCTAACATCGCCGACACCTACCTACATTTATTAACCCCTAATCTGCCACCCCCAACGTCGCCGATACTATATTAAAGGTATTAACCCCTAAACCTAAGTCTAAACCTAACCCCAATCCCCCCCAATTTAAATATAATTTAAAATAATGTAAATAAAATTACTACAATTAAATAAATTAATCCTATTTAAAACTAAATACTTACCTATAAAATAAACCCTAACGGCTAGATTTGGAGTTTGGCGTTAGCCGTGAAAACCAGCGTTAGAGGCTCCTAACGCTGGTTTTAGGCTAACTCCGGTATTTGGAGTCACTCAAAAAAGGGTCTAACGCTCACTTTTCAGTCGCGACTTTTCCATACCGCAGATCCCCTTACGTCAATTGCGTATACTATCTTTTCAATGGGATCTTTCTAACTCCGGTATTTAGAGTCGTGTCTGAAGTGAGCGTTAGAAATCTAACGACAAAACTCCAGCCACAGAAAAAAGTCAGTAGTTAAGAGCTTTTTGGGCTAACGCCGGTTCATAAAGCTCTTAACTACTGTACTCTAAAGTACACTAACACCCATAAACTACCTATGTACCCCTAAACCGAGGCCCCCCCACATCGCCGCCACTCGATTAAATTTTTTAACCCCTAATCTGCCGACCGCCACCTACGTTATACTTATGTACCCCTAATCTGCTGCCCCTAACACCGCCGACCCCTGTATTATATTTATTAACCCCTAATCTGCCCCCCACAACGTCACCGCCAGCTACCTACAATAATTAACCCCTAATCTGCCGACCGCAAAGCGCCGCCACCTACATTATAGCTATGTACCCCTAATCTGCTGCCCCTAACACCGCCGACCCCTATATTATATTTATTAACCCCTAATCTGCCCCCCTCAACGTCGCCTCCACCTGCCTACACTTATTAACCCCTAATCTGCCGAGCGGACCGCACCGCTACTATAATAAAGTTATTAACCCCTAATCCGCCTCACTAACCCTATAATAAATAGTATTAACCCCTAATCTGCCCTCCCTAACATCGCCGACACCTAACTTCAATTATTAACCCCTAATCTGCCGACCGGAGCTCACCGCTATTCTAATAAATGTATTAACCCCTAAAGCTAAGTCTAACCCTAACACTAACACCCCCTAAATTAAATATAATTTTAATCTAACAAAATAAATTAACTCTTATTAAATAAATTATTCCTATTTAAAGCTAAATACTTACCTGTAAAATAAATCCTAATATAGCTACAATATAAATTATAATTACATTGTAGCTATTTTAGGATTAATATTTATTTCACAGGCAACTTTGTAATTATTTTAACCAGGTACAATAGCTATTAAATAGTTAAGAACTATTTAATAGCTACCTAGTTAAAATAATTACAAAATTACCTGTAAAATAAATCCTAACCTAAGTTACAATTAAACCTAACAGTATACTATCATTAAATTAATTAAATAAAATACCTATAATTACCTACAATTAAACCTAACACTACACTATCAATACATTAATTAAATACAATATCTACAAATAACTACAATGAAATAAACTAACTAAAGTACAAAAAATAAAAAAGAACTAAGTTACAAAAAATAAAAAAATATTTACAAACATAAGAAAAATATTACAACAATTTTAAACTAATTACACCTACTCTAAGCCCCCTAATAAAATAACAAAGACCCCCAAAATAAAAAATGCCCTACCCTATTCTAAATTACTAAAGTTCAAAGCTCTTTTACTTTACCAGCCCTGAACAGGGCCCTTTGCGGGGCATGCCCCAAGAAGTTCAGCTCTTTTGCCTGTAAAAAAAAAAATACAATACCCCCCCCCAACATTACAACCCACCACCCACATACCCCTAATCTAACCCAAACCCCCCTTAAATAAAGCTAACACTAAGCCCCTGAAGATCATCCTACCTTGTCTTCACCTCACCAGGTATCACCGATCCGTCCTGGCTCCAAAATCTTCATCCAACCCAAGCGGGGGCTGGCGATCCATCATCCGGTGGCTGAAGAGGTCCAGAAGAGGCTCCAAAGTCTTCATCCTATCCGGGAAGAAGAGGCGATCCGGACCAGCAACCATCTTGATCCAAGCGGCATCTTCTATCTTCATCCGATGACGACCGGCTCCATCCTGAAGACCTCCACCGCGGAACCATCTTCTTCCGGCGACGTCCAACTGAAGAATGACGGTTCCTTTAAGGGACGTCATCCAAGATGGCGTCCCTCGAATTCCGATTGGCTGATAGGATTCTATCAGCCAATCGGAATTAAGGTAGGAATATTCTGATTGGCTGATGGAATCAGCCAATCAGAATCAAGTTCAATCCGATTGGCTGATCCAATCAGCCAATCAGATTGAGCTCGCATTCTATTGGCTGATTGGAACAGCCAATAGAATGCGAGCTCAATCTGATTGGCTGATTGGATCAGGGCAGATTAGGGGTTAATACTATTTATTATTGGGTTAGTGAGGCGGATTAGGGGTTAATAACTTTATTATAGTAGCGCTCAGGTCCGCTCGGCAGATTAGGGGTTAATAAGTGTAGGCAGGTGGAGGCGACGTTGTGGGGGGCAGATTAGGGGTTAATAAATATAATATAGGGGTCGGCGATGTTAGGGCAGCAGATTAGGTGTACATAGGGATAATGTAAGTAGCGTCGGTTTACGGAGCGGCAGATTAGGGGTTAATAATAATATGCAGGGGTCAGCGATAGCGGGGGCGGCAGATTATGGGTTAATAAGTGTAAGGTTAGGGGTGTTTAGACTCGGGGTACATGTTAGAGTGTTAGGTGCAGACGTAGGAAGTGTTTCCGCATAGCAAACAATGGGGCTGCGTTAGGAGCTTAACGCGGCTTTTTTGCAGGTGTTAGGTTTTTTTTCAGCTCAAACAGCCCCATTGTTTCCTATGGGGGAATCGTGCACGAGCACGTTTTTGAGGCTGGCCGCTTGCGTAAGCAACTCTGGTATCGAGAGTTGAAGCTGCGTTAAATATGCTCTACGCTCCTTTTTTGGAGCCTAACGCAGCCTTTATGTGGACTCTCAATACCAGAGTTATTTTTATGGTGCGGCCAGAAAAAAGCCGGCGTTAGCTTTTCGGGTCGTTACCGACAAAACTCCAAATCTAGCCGTAAGATAGCTACAATATAACTAATAGTTACATTGTAGCTATTTTAGGATTTATATTTATTTTACAGGCAACTTTTATTTATTTTAACTAGGTACAATAGTTATTAAATAGTTAGTAACTATTTAATAACTTCCTAGTTAAAATAAGTACAAAAGTACCTGTTAAATAAACCCTAACCTAAGTTACAATTACACCTAACACTACACTATAATTAAACTAATTACCTAAACTACCTACAATTAATTACAATTAAATAAAATAAACTAAATTACGGAACCCCCCCACTAAATTACAGGGGGGAAAAAAAGAATTACAAGATTTTTAAACTAATTACACCTAATCTAATCCCCCTAATAAAATAAAAAATCCCCCCAAAATAATAAAATTCCCTACCCTACACTAAATTACAAAAAGCCCTTAAAAGGGCCTTTTGCAGGGCATTGCCCCAAAGTAATCAGCTCTTTTACCTGTAAAAAAAATACAATACCCCCCCAACATTAAAACCCACACACCCAACCCTACTCTAAAACCCACCCAATCCCCCTTAAAAAAACCTAACACTACCCCCCTGAAGATCTCCCTACCTTGAGCCATCTTCACCCAGCCGGGCACAAGTAGACATCCAGAGGGGCAGAAGTCCAGAGGGGCAGAAGTCTTCATTCATTAGTTACATTGGAATAGTGTAACTAATAGTTACATTGGAATAGTTATTGAAATTAAGATAGGAAAAATCCTATTGGCTGATTGGATTAGCCAATAGGATTGAGCTTGCATTCTATTGGCTGATTAGGGGTTAATAAGTGTAATATTAGGGGTGTTTAGACTCGGGGTTCATGTTAGGGTGTTAGGTGCAGACATAAAATTAATTTCCCCATAGGAAACAATGGGGCTGCGTTAGGAGCTGAACGCTGCTTTTTTGCAGGTGTTAGGTTTTTTTTCAGCCAGCTCAGCCCCATTGTTTCCTATGAGGAAATTGTGCACGAGCACGTTTAGCCAGCTCACCGCTGACTTAAGCAACGCTGGTATTGAGGTGAGATGTGGAGCTAAATTTTACTCTATGCTCACCTTTTTTGCGGCTAACGCCAGGTTTAAAAAAATCTGTAATACCAGCGTTGTCTTAAGGGAGCGGTGGGAAAAAAAGGCTCGTTAGCAACGCACCCCTGTTACCGCAAAACTCGTAATCTAGGCGATAGTGCGAGCGGACATGATCCGATATCATGTCCGCTCTCTGCATTTATCATTACACTAGCAGTTCTGGTGAACTGCTGGTGCAATGTCGCCCCCTTCAGATTCGCGGCCAATCGGCTGCTAGCAGGGGTTGTCAATCAACCTGATTGTATTCGATCGGGTTGATTTCTGTCCGCCTCCTCAGAGCAAGAGGACAAGTTATGGAGCAGCGGTCTTTAGACCGCTGCTTCATAACTTCTGTTTCCGGCGAGCCATACGAAGCTTGATAAATATGCCCCCTAGTGTAATAGTTAAAAAAAAAAAGTTTCACCAAACACAACATAAATACATTAAAATAAACTATCACACTCATATATAAAAATTCTGATTAAAATATTTAATATAAATATTAATAATAATATAAGGGTTAAAAGGTATATGATAAGATACTTGACTGGAAAGGACTATAGTGTATATCTATATCTCCCTGTCTGTCTTTCTCTCTCTCTCTCTCTCTCTCTATATATATATATATATAACAAACCCAACAAACAGATGAAGAGATAGTACTACAAATAATAAAATAATTAAACAATACTAAGTGCTAGCTACCTGGTAAATAGAATTATACACTAGATATATAGAAGAGAGATAGAATTGCACCACAATAAGATGCAGTTCAAAGACCAGGATATAAAGCAGAGCACATTATAATAATAAATTGAATTAAATACTCAAATAGGTCAAAACGTTGTGCAATTTATTAAATTTCTAAATAATCAAACAATGCATGGTAAATTGCTTTAGTAAATTTCAATTTAAAGAAATACAGCAGCAAAAACCACGTACCAACACCCCCACATATACACACAAAGGACAAACAGACAATTCACATGGGCTTCACTTGACACACTGAACTAAACCTAAGCCGGCAAATAAAAGTCCATAGTAAAAAGTTATTGTTCCATAGACATGGACAATAGGCATAACATGACAGTGAACCAATATGATGAATAAATGACTGATGTTGATGACAGAAAATAATCAATGCAAACTGATCATGATTATGGATGATGAATAACAGGATGCATTAGATGAGTGAAATGATGAATGATAATGATGACCATATATCCAATGACTTAGGTGAAATTTCAGGTGTAGAGTACAAGAACAAAACAGCAGCCAAATTGTAATATAGCAAATAGGTGGGGGAAGTGTGGCGGACGTGCAACAAAAAGTTTAAGTGAGAGTAAAAGTTCCTGTTAGGGGCGAGTATATAGAAACAAAGTGAGGCACGTAACAGGCACAACACAATACTTCAAGCCCCTATGCTGATCACTCATGCGATCCTCCAAATTATACTCACGACCGCTTCACACAACCGACCACCAACTCTCTGACCTCTCTCTCTGAACTCTCTGCTCTGAGCAGGCGAACAGACATCGCCAGAATTCAACCCGATCGAGTACAATGGGGTTGATTGACACCTCCCTGCTGGCGGCCGATTGGCCGCGAGTCTGCAGGGGGCGGTGTTGCACCTTGTGAGCTGCTGGTGCAATGCTGAATACAGAGAGCGTATTGCTCTCCGTATTCAGCAAGGTCTGGCGGACCTGATCCGCACTGTCGGATCAGGTCCGCCAGACTTTGTTAAATAGAGGCCTATGTATTTTCTGTCTTTTGAGCTTAACCCCTTAATGACCAAGGACGTACGCCACACGTCCTAAAAAAAAATACAGTTAATGACCGAGGACGTGTGGCGTACGTCCTTGGTCTGGAAAGCAGCTGGAAGCGATCCTGCTCGCTTCCAGCTGCTTTCCGGTTATTGCAGTGATGCCTCGATATTGAGGCATCCTGCAATAACCCCCCTTGGCCATCCGATGCAGAGAGAGCCACTCTGTGGCCCTCTCTGCACCGGACATCGGTGGCCGGTATCGTTGGTGGGTGGGAGCAAGTCTGGGAGGCGGGTGGGCGGCCATCGATGTGCCGAGTGGAGGGAAGGGGGGCGGGATCGGGGGCGGAACAGACGGGAGTGCACGGTGGGCGGGCGCGTGCACGGGGCGGGAGTGGGAGGAACCGCTACACTACAGAAAAATAAAACGGTTAAAAGTTAAAAAAAAAACATTTTTAAATTTAGAAATAAACAGCTATGGGATCAGGAAGGGGTGGGGGGTTGGTCTTGGGGGGGGGGGGGAAAGCTACACTACAGAAAAAGGCATTTTATTAAAAAAAAGGCACATTTGTTGCTAAACTGGGTACTGGCAGACAGCTGCCAGTACCCAAGATGGCGCCCATTAAGGCTGAGGGGGAGGGTTAGAGAGCTGTTTGGTGGGGGATCAGTGAGGTTGGGGACCCTACACAGCAGCATATGTAAATATGCCAAAAAAAACAAGCCCAAATATAGCTTTTATTTTAGTACTGGCAGAGTTTCTACCAGTACTTAAGATGGCGGGGACAATTGTGGGGTGGGGGAGGGAAGAGAGCTGTTTGGGAGGGATCAGGGGGTCTCATGTTTCAGGTGGGAGGCTGAGCTCTACACTAAAGCTAAAATTAACCCTGCAAGCTACATAATTAACCCCTTCACTGCTAGCCATAATACACGTGTGAAATGCAGCGGCATTTGGTGGCCTTCTAATTACCAAAAAGCAACGCCAAAGCCATATATGTCTGCTATTTCTGAACAAAGGGTATCCCAGAGAAGCATTTACAACCATTTGTGCCATAATTGCACAAGCTGTTTGTAAATAATTTCAGTGAGAAACCAAAAGTTTGTGAAAAAATTAGTAAAAAAGTAAAAAAACGATTTTTTGTATTTAATCGCATTTGGCGGTGAAATGGTGGCATGAAATATACCAAAATGGGCCTACATAAATACTTTGGGATGTCTACTAAAAAAAAATATATACATGTCAAGGGATATTCAGAGATTCCTGAAAGATATTAGTGTTCTAATGTAACTAGCGCTAATTTTGAAAAATAATGGTTTGGAAATAGCAAAGTGCTACTTTATTTATGGCCCTATAACTTACAAAAAAAGCAAAGAACATGTAAACATTGGGTATTTCTAAACTCAGGACAAAATTTAGGCCTAGATTTGGAGTTCGGCGTTAGCCGTGAAAACCAGCGTTAGAGGCTCCTAACACTGGTTTCTTACGCACTCCGGTATTTAGAGTTTATTTACCGCGACTCAAAATACACCTAACGCTCACCTTTCTACCGCCACCTCAGACCCAGTAGTAAACATATACCGACAAAAACAACATCCACGAATCACAAAAAAAATATTACACAAAGTACACTTACACTCATACAAACACTACACTATCTTTATTTTTCATATTTATTTTGTTTTCGGTAAAATACAAATGATTAAAGTTGCGAGATCTCGGGTGTTTGAAAAAAATCCACAAAAATCCATTTTCCCATTGACTTACATGGACATACGGGAAAAGAAACTCATATACCTACATCTAACTAATAACATTATCACAAACATACACTCATCGATGCATACAAACAATATACACCACATGACATACACAAAATATTTATTTATTACAAAAAGAACACGATTTAGTTACTTTTTCACACAAGCTCATGACGTCACTCACTTTACGAGGAAAACCAGTCTTAGAAAAAAAAATTAGAAATCTTTAGAGCCTCCATTGACTTCTATTGGGAAGACGTGCTCGTGCACGCGAAACCCTCATTTCCCTAACGCACGCAAATAGCGTAGACTGAAAAACTCCAAATACCAGCGCTAGAAAATACATGATTTCATGCGTTAGACACAGCTATGATAAATAGATCAAGAAATGACTATTTCCCTATGGTGGACTTATGGTTTTTAATTATTAAATATTCACAACACCATAAATTTGTTTCACACTTTTAGATTACATCAACTACAAATCCACATCACTAGTAACACATTATTATTTCAATAAAATTACATTTAAAATTAAAATAAAATTCAATACACATTTCTGGATTCACAAACACTACACAATGGGAAACACCTCTCATTTACCTTTATTATTGCATTTCAGTTATTCAACTCATATGCTTGCAGCAACTGCATATTTACATAGGCTTAACACATAATCACTCATGGATGCACATATATTACTTTTAACATTCACTCATACATGTGCATTCAAATGATGGTGGACAAACACATTACATTCTCTACAGGAATCACAAAACACAACATATGGATTTGACGGTACTTGTAACATCATTATTCCATCACAATAAACCATTAGGAATTACCTACAAAAAATACATCATTACACCAGATTACAGATGTCACTTTATGGGAAGGAACAACAATGCCAGACCGCTATATAGAAGTCAGCATATGTGGGACACAATCACAATATATACGTACATGTACATAACACGTATCACCCATCACGCAACCACAAAGCACACATTTAGATTTTATTCAGCACACAATAACAATGTAGCACAATACAACAACACAATGAGGATTTCACAACTACATAGGCAGGTTAATAATATCATGACGTCATTAGAAGATTCAACCATACACATCACAGATTCACCACTGTACCGCCCCTTTAGGAACTTTAACACTCAATACTACAATACAACATATACGTAAACCACACTTTTGAACAGCATTATTATGGAGATTTCAATGGGACAATTAAGAAATATTGTCAGATCGCAAATCACTTATATATACAATACTACAGATGGCAGCCGGAAGTTATTCAGTATTAGTGCCATTTTTATGGCACGCATACAATATTGTCAGATCTAAAATCACTTATATATACAATACTACAGATGGCAGACGGGAAGTTCTGAATTATTATTGCGATTTGAAAGGGACGCATACAATATTGACAGCTCGGCAATCACTTATATACACAATACTACAGATGGCAGACGGGAAGTTCGGAATTATTATTGCGATTTGAAAGGGACGCATACAATATTGACAGCTCGGCAATCACTTATATACACAATACTACAGATGGCAGACGGGAAGTTCGGAATTATTATTGCGATTTGAATGGGACGCATACAATATTGACAGCTCGGCAATCACTTATATATACAATACTACAGATGACAGCCGGAAGTTATTCAGTATTAGTGCCATTTTAATGGGACGCATACAATATTGACAGCTCGGCAATCACTTATATACACAATACTACAGATGGCAGACGGGAAGTTCGGAATTATTATTGCGATTTGAAAGGGACGCATACAATATTGACAGCTCGGCAATCACTTATATACACAATACTACAGATGGCAGATGGGAAGTTCGGAATTATTATTGCGATTTGAATGGGACGCATACAATATTGACAGCTCGGCAATCACTTATATATACAATACTACAGATGACAGCCGGAAGTTATTCAGTATTAGTGCCATTTTAATGGGACGCATACAATATTGACAGCTCGGCAATCACTTATATATACAATACTACAGATGGCAGATGGGAAGTTCGGAATTATTATTGCGATTTGAATGGGACGCATACAATATTGACAGCTCGGCAATCACTTATATATACAATACTACAGATGACAGCCGGAAGTTATTTAGTATTAGTGCCATTTGAATGGGACGCATACAATATTGACAGCTCGGCAATCACTTATATATACAATACTACAGATGACAGCCGTAAGTTATTCAGTATTATTGCGATTTTAAAGGGACGCGATTTTAAAGGGACGCATACAATATTGACAGCTCGGCAATCACTTATATACAATACTACAGATGGCAGACGGGAAGTTCTGAATTATTAGTGCGATTTGAAAGGGACGCATACAATATTGACATCTCGGCAATCACTTATATATACAATACTACAGATGGCAGACGGGAAGTTCTGAATTATTATTGCGATTTTAAAGGGACGCATACAATATTGACAGCTCGGCAATCACTTATATATACAATACTACAGATGGCAGATGTTACTTTATCGTTTACAAACAATGTTGCAGCAACATTGATCGATCACATTCGATGCACATTATACACAACTATGCACTTTCATTCATGTTAGCCTGGACGTGTGCTTGTTACTATAAGATCGCGTTTCATAAATATTGATTACGCATATGAACAAACATTACAAACATGCACTGTATGTGTGATATTTGACACTTTCACATTGAGATTTATTTGCGGAAAACAACATTTCAGCCAAAAAAATACAACGCCCACTTTGAAAGCATTCGCGCCGCTCACATACAAACAAGTGAATACAATCAGCAATCATTACAAACTCAATACCATTGGACTATTCGTACTATAAATCCCCCAAACAACATGGCCAATGCATCACTTGTGATCCACATCAGATCAAGTGCTTACCTTGTTACGCTGTTTTGAAAGATGGATGGTGCTGCTATTGGCGAACTAGCTGTTGGTCGAATCAGGCAGCCTCGGCGGCTCAGACCGAGACGAAGGGGTCGTCTGGTTCGAGGTCCTCGTGTCTACAGGGTGAGACCCACCTTGGAAAACATGAGCGACTTTGAGGTTTTTGATAAGTATCGGCTCGATCGCGAACAGCTCATTGGCCTTTACGATCTTCTTAAACCTCATTTGGAGCCACGTATACAAATAAGGACTGCTGTTCCCCCCATGAGTAAGATGCTAAGCTGTCTATACGTCCTGGCCTCCGGGAGTTTTCAATCCGGAGAACTGTACATGCATGGCCTGGCTCAAGGTACATTCTCTGTGGTGTTTGATAACTTTCTGGACGCCATGGTACGTATCAGTAAGCAATACATAGGATTCCCACAGAATGATGGTGATTGGAGGCGCCTGAAGCGGGAATTCTTTGATATTGCTCAATTGCTCAATGTCTTGGGAGCCATAGATTGTACCCACATTGCGCTGCGTGCTCCAATTGATGACTTGCCCTTCAGAAATCGCAAACATTTTCATAGCCTCAACGTGCAGTATGTTTGTGACGCACGGATGAGGATTATGCATGTGTATGCGAATTTTGGAGGGGCTTGTCATGATGCCCGCATCCTCTCTCTGTCGTCCCTGTGGAGCCAGTTTGAGGAAAGACAAATGCCCCCTGGTTATCTCGTTGGTGAGTATTTGTGATCAACATGGTTAATAATTTTGACAATTGGCCCTGTATTTTTTAACTGTTAGCGTCATGTTCAGCTATAGGATTAAATTTAACCATTTGTTATTTACCGACGCTAATGTCTATTTTTATTTAAATGCAGATATGTAGCATGTCTTACCTTAAGTGTTCAGATAGAGAATGCAATGTAACCATGTAGTTAGCATTTTACACAAGGTTTGTTTTCAGAACAATACGCATATGTAGCATGTCTTAGCTGAAATGGGAAGCTATTATCTCATGCAATTTAACCCTGTCATTGTCTCTTTCTGCTAATGTCTATTTTTATTTAAATGCAGATATGTAGCATGTCTTACCTTAAGTGTTCAGATTGAGAATGCAATGTAACCATGTAGTTAGCATTTTACACAAGGTTTGTTTTCAGAACAATACGCATATGTAGCATGTCTTAGCTGAAATGGGAAGCTATTATCTCATGCAATTTAACCCTGTCATTGTCTCTTTCTGCTAATGTCTAGTTTTATTTAAATGCAGATATGTAGCATGTCTTACCTTAAGTGTTCAGATAGAGAATGCAATGTAACCATGTAGTTAGCATTTTACACAAGGTTTGTTTTCAGAACAATACGCATATGTAGCATGTCTTAGCTGAAATGGGAAGCTATTATCTCATGCAATTTAACCCTGTCATTGTCTCTTTCTGCTAATGTCTATTTTTATTTAAATGCAGATATGTAGCATGTCTTACCTTAAGTGTTCAGATAGAGAATGCAATGTAACCATGTAGTTAGCATTTTACACAAGGTTTGTTTTCAGAACAATACGCATATGTAGCATGTCTTAGCTGAAATGGGAAGCTATTATCTCATGCAATTTAACCCTGTCATTGTCTCTTTCTGCTAATGTCTAGTTTTATTTAAATGCAGATATGTAGCATGTCTTACCTTAAGTGTTCAGATAGAGAATGCAATGTAACCATGTAGTTAGCATTTTACACAAGGTTTGTTTTCAGAACAATACGCATATGTAGCATGTCTTAGCTGAAATGGGAAGATACAGAATAATATAGAAATTTTATTTTTTGGATGTTTCTGACAAGTTTTAATATGGATTATGGTTTTTAACAAAAAAAAATTTATACAACAATATACTAGTTTAAGTATTCTGTTTGAATTATGTTCTGTTCAAAATTTATAGGTGATTCTGGGTACATGAGCCGGCCTTGGCTCATTACCCCCTTGCGTAGCCCGACTGATGTGTCTGAGGAGCGCTACAATAGGGCTCATAAGAGAACCAGGGCGGTGGTTGAAAGGATGTTCGGGCTCCTGAAGATGAGATTCAGGTGCCTGGACCGTTCTGGAGGAGCACTCCAGTACAACCCAAAGAAGGTGGCTAAGATCGTTGTAGCCTGTAGCGTCCTGCATAATATTGCACAGCGGGCTGGGATGCTGCAGGCCGTCCCGGTGGACAGAGACCTCCTCAGAGATGAGGAGGATGATCCTGTTCTAGAGGGGGAATTCCAGGACGAGGGACTTGATGTCAGAGCAGACGTCATCAACCGCCACTTTAGACGGTAAAGAATAGAAGTTAGACTGTAGTATTTTCAATAGATGTGAACTCTAGGGAAATGACAAGTAGAGAATTGTGCAAACATGTTAGTATTGATCAAATGTTAGAATAATTTTTAATTTTCATAATATAGGTGATGCTCTGGGCATTGGGTCCTATAGCGAGTCTTTGCCACCTGGTTTTTAAAGAGGACATCAGATGGTAAGTAGAAATGTATGGACTGTTGCTGGCATGATTTGTACACAAATACATCATATGGCATACATTTTAAAAAATAGATTTTTGTTTACACATTACTTAAAATGTACATAATCAGAAAGGGATACTCTAGAATGACTATGGTTCAATGTCACACAGAGGTTTTTTCTGCTCAATATGACTCATCTTCACACTTGATAGAAAATAACACAGGTTCATACACAGGCTTAGTAAGCTAGTGACAGATATTTATTATGAAATGGGGGGTGGGAGAGGGGTACAGAACTGATTCACACACTTGTATGAATTTTTTTGTTAAAATTTATTACATTAGGGAGATGACTTAATCTAAAGACTGAAAGGGAACAATTTGAAGCCTGACAGTCAAGATTGCCCAGACTGACAGTGGGGAAAAAGCCAAGATTGAAATTGAAGTATACCAATGGGATCATGTCTGGCATTATCTTTCAATTCTGCTGACCTTGAAAACCATACAAAGACATGTTCACATGGTAAGTGCAAACTATTTGATAGAATAAGGCTGTGGAGACATCCTATTGGAGACACTTAGATGATTTTCTATTTTGTAGATGGTATTTCCCAGTCCTCTATTTAATGAACTGATGAATAAGACACCTATTGAAGATCAACTGTTTACCCCTGAATTGACTTTCAAAGACCATGCATTATCCAGGTTGGTGCATGCTAGTTAAGAATCACATGAAGAATGTTGATTATTGTTAGCTTACATACATTAGTCATACTTATTTCATCATTAGATATTTAGGGATCACAATCAGAAAAAGGAATACATATTATAGTTGATATAGAGGTATTTGAATGGACATGAAATATTAGATTTATGTTCAGCATACATATATTGTTGAAATGTGATATACATTATTATGTATAATTTGAATTTTGGATATTTAAATAGAATTTTTAATCAACAATATAATGGTGTATGTATTTCATTAATTTTAAATCAATTTAATGATTATCTTTAAAAAATGTTGATCAAAGTTAGAGCATAGACACCATATGATTTTAAATGTATTTTATGAATATTTGACAACGTGTGTATTAACTTTGTTCCATTTTTATTATTTTTCATTTCAGATTGGCATCTGATGACTTCCAGGAATATTTAATTATTTTCTATTAAATATATTTTGACATGTTAATACTAAACATTTTATTATTAAATACATTATTTTGAACAGATTCTACTAAATATCAATATAATCTGTAAATAAATCAAACTTGGACTCCCATGACTGGTAGTTGGCTATTTGACAAGCACATGCATAAGATAAAATAATGCATTAATATTAGAAAATAAAATGCTTCCGAGAATATTAAAATATATTTTATAACATTAATTGGGGAGTCAGATTCTTCAATGCTTTTATATTGAAAATGTATATATTAAAATTATTTAGGATATGTAGTAAAATTTTTATTTTTTTAACATTTAATAAGGTGAAGTGGTTCAATTACATGAAAGTGACAGTGTTGTTGAATGTAAAAATAATTGTATAAGATCATGTATCTTCCTTAGGTATCTCAAAAAATTATTTGAAAAATTATTTAAATTATTACATTTATAAATGGTAGGTCATTTAACTTGATATTTTTCAAAAATTAGTTATTGGATGCCAGGTTAATCTATGTAATTTTCTAGTGGAGTCATTTAACTATACTTAGTAATATTATGTATTTATTACAATCTTACCTCTTGGGTTAGACATCAAATATCTATATAGAATGTAAATTCCCCTTTTGTTTATTTTGTCAATGTTAAATCAAAATACAAAATGTTTGGGTCCTTAAAGGGACATTCACAAAGTATATTTTGTATAGATTTTTAAAAATATCATACAAGAATTTAAACATATTTAGAAAGTACTATAGAATTACATTCAGTCTTTAAATATACTTGTTAAAATAAAAAAAACAATGCACATATCTTAGTCAATGATATAAGGCATCTATATGCAAACAACAATCAGCATCAAAATAGCCTATGTAGAGATGTATTTAATCCAAGAATATATATAATTACAATATAATGATTGAATAACAAAACATATTAAGTTGTTCAAATATAAGAATATTATACAAAATGCATACATAACATATAGCTTAATGTCCCTCTACGCTGAAGGCTAAAAAAGACCTCATTTAATAAATATATTTCAGTCAGTGTGTAAAACAATCTAGAAGTTAATCTAAATTTGCTTTACTCATATGTTAGACTCATTTAGCAAAAGGAAGGTGCCTAGGTTTATGATATTTTAAGCATTATTGTGAAATGTTTATTTAAAGGGACATGAACTCAAAATATACTTAAAGGTAGACAGTTAAAAAATTAATGATTTATACATTCTGAATGAGTATTCTATTTGAATCAACTTTAAAACTTGTCTCATATTATGAATGCTCATTGTGATGTTGCTATCATTACTTTAAAAATAAGGCAGTAAATAGCTAATTTATTTGCTTCAGTACTCTGGACAGAACTTGATTGTTTGGAATAATTGATGCAACAATCGTCAAGGACAACCCAGGTTTTTATTAAACAATTGTCCGTAATATAAAATATCATTATTGATTTGCAAAGAAACATAACAAGATAACTGTTAACATTTGATAATCGGATTAAAGAATAAAGTTGATTAACATTTCATGCTCAATCACCAATGCTAAATTTGTTTGGACAGTGTCCCTTTAAGAGATTTAAAGAGTGTATTTACTTATCTTGCTATCTTGACATACTTTGCTTGAAAAGCATATCGAGATCGGCTCAGTAGATGAAGATTGGTGGATGCACAGAGATGCCTTATGTGATTGTCTCAACCATGTGCATTTAAATTTCTTCTGTTGAGGATATATAAATACTAATGGAAAATGATTCACATTTTAAAGTCTAAACAATCTTCTATCTCTACAGATCATTTGATACAATTGTTTGTAATGTCTCTTTAAAACTAAAGACGCCATTGCACAATAACATATATGAGCACTTCAGACAAATACAAGCTCGAGGTTTATTTGCGAATAACAAAGCTGTAGTTTAATATTTATAAACAGATTATCCAAGTTACTGACATTCTAACCTGAATTTTAACATTAATAAATATTGCGTGGGAAACGCATCTTGAAACACCAGATTAGCATCTTTAAACATTAGAGTCTAATGTCACGCAATAGCCCACAATCAATGTGCATTATAAAGACATTTAATAGAGCAATGTCAATACTTCACAATAAATGTATTTAAAGAACAATAAAGACATACAATATGAAATGTGTATTTGTATTAAAGAAACAGACCGTTATTAAACCGAGAAATGTCTACAACATTAATAATGTGACAGTATTAGATTTTAAAGAGTATTTAATCATTAATATTTAACGGATCACGGATATTAAATCTGCGTCACACATATCCGCATGACAGGCCCATGAGTTACAAATAAGTCTACATGAAAAATGAAGTAACAGCACCACCAAGCGGTATGTGTAAGGAAGTTACTAAGATATGAAACATTAAGGAACGGCCAATCAGAGTTCATCACACAAACACAACTTGAGTCAGGATGGTCTCACAGACATTATAACAATATTTCAAACTTTTATCCAATCAGATGTACAGATAAATTGTCCCATGGTGCATCTCATGTTTACTTCACCATATAAAAGTCCATTACACGTTGCCATCTTTGTCAGTTCTCTAATGCCTGCAGGCAATATATATTATTATTATTATAATTATACAACCCAGCAGGCATGTCAGTTCCCAGGTTCACCAAGGAGGAGAGCGCTGCACTGGTCCACGCCGTCAAGGACTTTTATCCCCAGCTGTTTGGGAACAAGAGGAGGTTGACAGATGCGCCTGTTAAGAAGGCCCTCTGGGAGTCTATCACCAATGCGGTTAGATTGGTGTGTGACGTCCAGAGGACCCAGGATCAGATCATGAGGAGATTCGGAGATATGAGGTTGCGTTTATCGAAAAAAGTAAACCTCATAAGGGACTGGGTACAAGCCCGTAAAAGAGGGGGCCAAAGAAAGGCCCCGCGGAAACTGTACCTACTCCCTTATGAGGTGACTTTATGCGAGCTCCTCAATCTCCGGGTCCCCAAAAGATTTAGATCCTCGCCATCCTCGGCCTCCTCTTCTTCCCTCCCAGCTGCGGGATCTGAAAGTCCTGACGCGGGGGACAGGGCAGATGCTTCTCCGTCCGGTGGCCTGGGAGGAGATGATAGAGAATCTGAACCAGGTAATTATCCAACTTCATATAATATATTTTTTTTTTTTTTTTATAATCAAAATATGTGTATATAGTCAGATACTAAACCTATACAGATCTCACAACATACACTACATATGATGTTTAGATATCTGATTTTAGATTATTGACACATGAAATAGGAATGATGTTTCTTGCGCTCTACAGAATATGCGTCACAGAGCGGAAATGTAATTTCTCATCCACGTTAACATGGGTTTGCGGAAAGTGGCATTGCTTTATACATGTTGTTCAAATGACGGATGCGTAATTCCGCTTGGAATCATTGCGCAATGATCGCGAAAATGGCATTTCTCATCCACGTTAACATGGGTTTGCGGAAAGTGGCATTGCTTTATACATGTTGTTAAAAATTAAATGGGAATTCTTAGATTAGTGAAGAATACAGTATTCTTATTTTAAATATTATAGCTAATAAAAAACGAATAATACAAAAAAATTATAACATATGGCCATCAATTGATGATTATGTAATAACAAGCAGATATTCTTAAAGATACAGTAAACAACACAACTGATTGAAAATAAGAGTCCAGGATATATTTATAATTAATTTAATTGAGGAAACTATTAACTCATGGGACTACCAAAGGATTAATATTTTTCAATTGATTTGTTATTAATGTAAATTTTTTAAACATGGCATGATTAGTATTAATGATATGCAATCCTCATTTAATATATTACAGATATGGATGTGGCTGCTGGATCCTCAAGCCAGGGCTTGTCACAGTATGGTATGTCTCTTTTTAATTGACATTTGTCTTAGAAACATGGACTGAACATTACATACTAAATACACATTGTTCAATATTTATATGTAATGTCTATTTAATAGATGAAAATTAAATAATTATTCGGATATCCTTAAATAACATATTACATTTTAATTGCATGCTCAATACCATTCATGACATCAACATATGGAGTAGATAATTCATTAACAACAACATTGTGGAATCAATTTAATTTTAGATTAAAGGGATACTGAGCTACAATTATTAATATTGTCATTCAGATACAGTATGCAATATTAATAAACATAAAAATATAATACTATCATCATATGTGACATATTCTATTGCTAAATGTATTGTAAAATAAAGAAAGTACGTTTATGTGCATCTAAATTTTGGTTGACCAACCTGGGTTTTTATTGATGATTGGTGGATACCTTCAACAAACAATATTTATTGAATCCAATATTCCTTATCTGCCTTTAAGATTAATATCGAGCAACATTCTAATTATAATAGGAGTCAATGTTAAATCATTTTTTACAGTTTGAACATAGAAATCAATTATTTAAATTAATCATGTCAGTGTCCCTTTAAGACAAAATAGATTCATTCATCTTTACATTCTTTTTATTAAAAACTATTGATATATAAATCACATTCTCTGTTGGAGTTACTTTATAGATATCTGCATACTCTAACAGCACCATGATTACATATTTGTAATAATCAATTTTGTTTTGTATTGTGATAAATATGTGTTGTGTCCTAAACAAGATTACTGTACATTGCAAAAATGGCTCGATGTGACACATGTGTTTGTTTAGATTTGTCAACATATGCTACTCAATATGTGGTTTGTGTGTATTCTTGTAACTTCTTAAGGACATATGACGGAATTATTCCGTCATAAAACAATTGAGCAAAGTGAAAGCCGTGTCCTTAAAGGGTTAAGAACATTGATCATTGGGTATATTTAGATATGCAATAGCAGCATCTGAGATGAATTTGATGTCTAATGTAGTCTGACATTAAACATATGTTCAATACAGATATTTTTACAGAATCCCCTTGATTCAATCAAGCATTTTCTGGTGTAATGACTGCTCTATTCTTCACATTTTAAAGTTGATTAATGTTAAAATTCTAGACAGATGTGATTTAGTGATATCCCAAATGTGTTTAATAATATATATCTATATCATTCATAGAGAGAGTTGGTGTGGTGAGCCCACAGGAATCCAGCAGTGACATAGAGACGCCTTTGCGGTCTCCTGGTAAGTCCATTGACTCATTTATATGTAATTGAAGGTGTATTGCTAATCAATATTATGATCATGATTCTGATGAAGCATAACATTATAAAAATTCAAAATATTTATCTTCTGATTATATATTAATTTATTTTTCATATTGAACGATTAATAATTTCTACTTTATTAGTCTACACATTTGTTATTCATAAGATGTATAACATATGTTTGTTTCCATTAGATTTTTTGACAACAGTCATCAAGTGATACACACATGAGAAATCTTAAATGTTCTATGTACTATGCTTTTATGAATTTAACATTAATACAAACAATACATTAAAATTAATATTCATTGACAATAACAAATCTATTGTCATTTGTATGCTCCATCAAAATGATGTAAATCATAACTTTGTGTGTGTATATCTTTAATGCAACATTGATGTGCGTATTTGAGCAACAGTAACATATGTTATAATATCTGATCTTAACGTGTACACAACATGTTATGTTTTACAGAGATTGCTGTCACATGTGGGACGGAGGAGGAAGAGGCTGCCTTGGAGTCTGATGGTATGTGAAATATATCTATCATGTTTCCAACATGTTTCTTTTTTGGAAATCATTTTATTGAAGACATTAAAAGTCTACAGCTTTTGCCCTTTAAAAAGGAATATTATTTGTCTGTTCAAATACACTACTGCCCCCTTTCTATATCAGGCAGCATGAAATTCTGCTTGTATATTTATTTTTAAAAATTTATAATTCATGCCATCATTATGTCACATGCATATTCCATGCCAAAACACAATAATAAGGTTCAAATTGTACAGACAGTCATTGATATTCATCTGAGTGCCTATATACATACCATATCCTCATTTCATAATTGTTTAAAAATTCAAACACACTTCGAAGTATATTGAAAACATAATCAATTTGAAATGCGTTGATTTGATGTCAGGATGTATGAGATGTTAATATATTTTCTTTACATTTTCAGATGGATCCACCACTTCTGGTCATCTGGTTTCCGCCCCTGCCCAGTCACAGACCCCTCCCCATGCACACACCCATGACCATGGCCACACCCCTGCACAGACCCAGAGCCCTTCCCATGACCAAACTCATGACCATGCCCAGACCACTGCCAGCCCTTCCCATATTTCAAATCCTGTCCCTCCCACAAAACGCCCATACACCCCCCTTCGCCGCTCTCCCCGTATTCTGGCCCGTACAGCTGCCCAGACCCAAACTCCCCACTCCCCAGCTGTATGGCCTACCCCGGAGCGGCAGCTCACCCCTCTCCAAGCCATTCACATCCCTCCCCAAGCCAATCCCATCCCTCCCCCCTGTCTCAACCTTCATTGTCCTGGGTGTCAGATTGTCCTTCCCAGGCACAGCTGTAAGTATCATTCTAAATACACTTTATAAGATACTTAAAGGTACAGTGAAGTTAAATTGGTTAAATTGTGATTCAAATCCAGCATGCAATGTTAATCAAATTTATAATTTAATACTCTTATTAATTATTCGTCATTCTCTTGATATATTTTTTAAAAAAAAGTAATTCCTATAATTAGTTTAAACAATAAAATAAATCTGGCCATCATTTCTTTATTGTTGGATGAATGTATCCATCAACCAGCATGCACAAACAAAGTTGATAAACAAATATTGGCTTCCATAAAAAGCAACATTCTTGCATTCAAAATATAGCTTGAGAATTAAAACATATAATGAATATGTGTAATTTATAAAGATTTGTCATGTCATGCTCTATCTGAATGAGTCCATTAAATATTTAGGTTCAGTGTCCCTTTAATTGGATATCGCTACATATACCAAACACCACTACTTGGATCCAAAATTTTATGTACAAATGTGGATACATTATCTCTTGTCTAACCCAGTGGGAATGTAATTTCTTCTGGTTGCTATGTTTACACAGCTTGTCCTCAATGCAAAAATGTTTAAGGATAGGTGTGCCTACCACAGTCTAAATTTAATTTTTAAATTGCTGATGTAAGTACAATGTAAATCCTTTAACAAGATTTGATACACTCAAGCTGTATAAGTGGATCATCTAAAACCAATTAAAGGGGACAACATGTTTGAGTAACATGTCCCTTTAATGATTTCTGTCTGTCTGAATAACCTAATTCATGTGTAAAGAATAAATGTAAACTAATTTATGTAAATAATTATTTGTCTTTATGATGACAATGTATGTATTAAAATTTTTTAGTCTGTTGTGTAATTATCCTTAATATTTTATTTTATTTTAGGCTGTGACTCAGCATGGCTCATGCTAGAAGGGATAGCAAGAGTAGAGCAGGCCGTGTTGAGGAACGCAGCTGTCCTGAGAGGGATGAACGACACCATGCAGGCCCAGCTCCGGGTTCAGGACTTGACTCTGCGTGAAATTATGCGATTACGTTCAAGGCCTGAATCTGGAGCTGGACATGCACAGGACAATGAAGAGGATGACCAGTAAGTGGAGGATCTGGATATGCTCCATGGTGGCAGATAAGAATCCTCCGTCCACATGTTGAATTTGTATTTTTAGTGTTGCCATTTGGCCTTTTTTTCTGTTTATTGTTGTGCCTGTTGCACTCTTTTACCTTGTCATATGTCTCCAATGGGGCTATGCTGGCCCTTGGCAACTCTCTTCATGGACTGTGATGCACTGTGTTACCTTGCCATGTGTCTCCAATGGGGCTATGCTGGCCCTTGGCAACTCTCTTAATGGACTGTGATGCACTGTGTTACCTTGCCATGTGTCTCCAATGGGGCTATGCTGGCCCTTGGCAACTCTCTTAATGGACTGTGATGCACTGTGTTACCTTGCCATGTGTCTCCAATGGGGCTATGCTGGCTCTTGGCAACTCTCTTCATGGACTGTGATGCACTGTGTTACCTTGTCATATGTCTCCAATGGGGCTATGCTGGCCCTTGGCAACTCTCTTAATGGACTGTGATGCACTGTGTTACCTTGCCATGTGTCTCCAATGGGGCTATGCTGGCTCTTGGCAACTCTCTTCATGGACTGTGATGCACTGTGTTACCTTGTCATATGTCTCCAATGGGGCTATGCTGGCCCTTGGCAACTCTCTTCATGGACTGTGATGCACTGTGTTACCTTGTCATATGTCTCCAATGGGGCTATGCTGGCCCTTGGCAACTCTCTTCATGGACTGTGATGCACTGTGTTACCTTGTCATATGTCTCCAATGGGGCTATGCTGGCCCTTGGCAACTCTCTTCATGGACTGTGATGCACTGTGTTACCTTGTCATATGTCTCCAATGGGGCTATGCTGGCCCTTGGCAACTCTCTTCATGGACTGTGATGCACTGTGTTACCTTGTCATATGTCTCCAATGGGGCTATGCTGGCCCTTGGCAACTCTCTTCATGGACTGTGATGCACTGTGTTACCTTGTCATATGTCTCCAATGGGGCTATGCTGGCCCTTGGCAACTCTCTTCATGGACTGTGATGCACTGTGTTACCTTGTCATATGTCTCCAATGGGGCTATGCTGGCCCTTGGCAACTCTCTTCATGGACTGTGATGCACTGTGTTACCTTGTCATATGGCTCATATATTCCTTATTTTTACAAGATTATTTATAAACGTTGTGTATGTTTTCTTACATACTAATAAAATACATTTTATTTCACAAATAATTGTCCTCATTCTTCCTGTTATTTTTTGAAAGCTCTAGTTTATGTTGTTGATCCTTAAAGGGACCTACCAAATATATTTGTTATACTGAAATCATATATGTAAGACAATAGTAAATGACTTTAAGATTAACATCTCCAATGTAATCTTATTATTTGTCTTTATATTATTTTCTCTTAGCTCTATCATTGCCTGATTATGATTAGCAGAGTAATTTCTTTATATATGTATATATAGATTGGTATTTGTGTATATATGTATATTTAAATGTTCAGATCCATGTGTGTATTTAGAAAGTCTGCATGAATTGATGCACCTTTACCAAATGATCTGAGTATTGATAAAATGATATAATCCCTGTAAAGTCTTCATTTTATTGAAATAGTATTGACTATGTGTATGCTCTTTTTAAAAACAAAATAATGTCCCTTTAAGTGATGTTGATCACAATTGTTAATGAATGTATTTCCATTTGTAAAGCGTTTTTGTCCTTTTTACAAGAACAAGGACATATAATTTTATTAATAAACAATCTTATTGTAATGTTGACAGCACCTGTATTTCATTTTCAAATCTATATTAGTGTAAAAGTGTAACCAAATAAATCTCTGTGTGTAATGCAAATAATTTAGATGATGAATATTAGTTAACTAATATGTTAACAAAATACATCTCCTCCCATATATGGCTATAGGTAGGCTGACAATAATTAAACCTGAATAAATGACAGGTTTAATCAATACATGTATAACTATTGTTATTCAACAACAATCCAAACATATCTTAAAACATCAATGGCATATGTATTTCTCATGTGTATCTTTTAAATGTTAAAGATATACACCATAGCTATAGTTCAAGGGACAGTCAAGTCCGAAAAGATGATTCAGGATTTGTTGTCATTCCTAGATAGCAATCTACACACATACTAGTTCCTAAAATATAAATACGTTTCTTAGTGATATGCCAAGATGTCACTGAGTCCTTGTATTGTCTGCGTTTTTTCAGCGATCTCGGATGCGCCATGTTGCTTAAGACGTCACCTGCCAGGCTGTCCAATGATTCCTTGTATTGACTGACGTTCTTACGTGATCAGGAATATGCCTTTTATTGGATTGCGTTTTGACGCGATCAAGGATGCGCCTTTTTTTTTGGGCGTTCTTACGTGATCAATAATGTGCCTTTCATTGGATGGCGTTCTTACGTGATCAAGGAAGCGCCATGTTAAGACGGCACATGTAAAGGTAAAAAAACGTCTGATTGGATTACGTAGTCCCGCAATATTTGTGCACGTTAAAAACGTTTGTGACTGCATCCAATTTTAAAAAGCTTGCGAATATGTATTATTTGCATCATGTTACATTGTTGACCCATAGCTGATAAAGACCACCACATTCTCTTTTGCTGTATGTCTGGTTGAATCAACGAACGAAAGAAAAATGTTTTCATGCATAGGATATTTCTAGGCAAGTGCAAATCTCTACAGTCCATGTTTAATATGTTTGTCAACAATATGTTCCTTTTTCTGAAAAAATTAATGTTGTGTTTAATGTTGAATATATCTAATTAATAAATATGCGCTATTGTGTTTTAATAAAGTAATCAATATGCATTTATCTTTATCATATGCTAAATATATGATGCCGACTTCTTCTAAATGTAATTTCGTTGTATATTTTATTAAAGGTTCATTAGACACTCACATTATAAATCAAAAGCTTGGATTTTGTCTCTAGTTAGATAGTCCATTGTTTAACCAATACGTTTATTTTTTCTTCTGTTCTAAGAAAATGTAAGTAATTTTCTTACTCCTCGCAAAGCCTCTGAGTTTCATGTGAGTACATTCTCCAGCTTTCTCCAGTTTGTGTAAAGGGTCTTTTCATATGTTAATGATGGGGTATTGTGTTGTTTTACGGTTGTAATGGGGGTTTCGTCTATATTTTCAATATAGCTAACCCTATTTTATTTTCAAGTGTTTGAAGCTTTTTAATATTGATATCAGTATATGTTAATCTTGTTGTTTGTAGTAGTGTCTATTACATAAAGTTATGTTAAAAATATAGGATACTGTCCCTTGAATGCAAATGTTGTTTTTTGTATCATGTATGAGATCCACATAGTTTAATCTTCAAATATATTATTGTTAGCATATTTTCACCCCCCCCACTCCTAAAAGGACTTTAAACCATATTCATTGTTAAAAAAAATGTCTTTACAATAAAATATTAACACAATAATGTCTCTTAAAGAAAATAGACTTTATTTAACACGTCAATATAAATGTGATTTCAAATTTTTTTTATTTGACAAAGTACATGTAGATATACCAACAAGCTTAAAATATGTGTTAGCATATGTAATGTTGTTAAAGGGACAGTTTAGAAAAAATATAATGTTTGTCATTATTCTAAAAGTCAATTATGTAATATCAAGGATATCAAATGTTTCTCAACAATTGAACATTTGTCTGGGTTTATTTAAATTTGCTATCTAAACCTATGAGGTTGGTGTGCTCATTTCTTCGATCTTGAAGAGTGCTTGTAATCATTATACAATTTGAGCACTAGAGGGCATTTTGATAGCATTTGTATATGTAAAACCTTGTGCTCATACAGCATATTATTGACCATGTATTGATCATTGATATCTAAAATGTTGTTATGTCAGAACAACAAATAAGTGGTAATTTTTCATAGTCATAGATACAAGGGTAAGCACATAAGTCACACATGTATTTCTCCATGTTTTGTTGTTTCAAACTTTATAATGCGTAATACAGTGTTTTCTTTGTAATCAATAATTTTCAGACTGTCCCTTTAAGCTGTGTTATTGGCATTCAAACAGTAATATGCCATCATGGATAATTGTTATGGTAATTTAGTTAGCGATTCGGGAAACAGTTTGGACATCACATCACAGAAACCAATCAATATCATGAACAAGGATAGGTATGTGATGATGTGGTTTTCACACACTTATAACCCACACTCTGCAAACAATCTGCCTCCATGGACCCGGTCCCATAGAAGTCGATTATATACAGAGTGTGGTCCACAAGTGTATGAAAACCACATCATCACATACCTATCCATTACACATTAAATTAAAAAAAGCAGTGAAGATGAAAAAAATACTTACTTCCTCTTCCTTCCCCTCTTCCCACGGGGCTGAGGCTCTGGGAGAGGCAACTGCCGACTCCGAAGAGTCCTCCTTGGAGCTGTTGTGGGAGGAGTGGAAGGAAGAGTACTGGGACGACCAAGGTGAGGAGTAGATGGCTGGGGAGGAGAAGATGGATGAGGAGGAGAAGATGGCTGAGGAGGAGGATGAGTAGATGGCTGAGGAGGAGGAGGAGTAGATGGCTGAGGAGGAGGAGGAGTAGATGGCTGAGGAGGATGAGATGGGCCGGCAGGAGGAGATGGCCCAGCAGCAAGAGGCCCAGCAACAAGAGGCACAGCAACAGGAGGTAGACGAGCATGCGCCTCCCGGAAAAAAGTGAACATTTCTTGATGAAGCTGAAATATTCTTGTTTGGCCTTCTTCTATTCGATTCAGTATGTTGATGATTTCATTTTGTCCTTGAATAATCTGATTTTGGCCATCAAGTATTCTGTGTCGTCCTTCTATATTTTCTATCCGGGAGGTACGCATCTGGTCTATGTACTCCAGTAGAACCCGCACCTCCGCTATTTCCTCTTGTTGTGCTTGTTGAACCCGTGCACGGCGGGGTGCCCGTGCACGGCGGAGTGCGGGTCTTTGAGGGACCTCGGGTTCCGCGGGTTCCGCGGCTTCCTCCTGTGCTTCCGGGGCCTCTTCATCATCTCCCGTGCGCTGTTCGTCACGGGGGGCCTCTTCCCTCCGAAGTGGAAATTCCTCACCACCACTCTCATCCCGGGGAGATGCAGGAGGCTGTGCTGCCTCGTCCCCAGACTCTGTATATAAAAAAAAAAAAAATAAAATAAAGAAATGTATATATTAGCATATTTGCAAATAAAGGTTTAAATGACTTAGCTTACGATACAATTACAAATGCAGAATCATTAATCCACTTTGAAATCTAACAAACAATCAATACTATTTCCGCTTTTTCTAAACCGTGTTTGTGATATCTGTGGTCAATGTGAATGTTTTTGCGTTTGTTTTCAGTCTGTTTAAATGCACACCTAACCTATAGCCTAGATACTGATGTAACCGCAAAGTAATAGAATGCGTGTAAACAACGTTATAGCATTAATCTGATCCTTAACACATGAAACCCAATGTTTTATCTTTCATGATTTAGAAGCATACATTTTGTATCAACTTTCGAATGTACTTTTCTTATCTAATTCGCTTAATTCTCTGGATATTCTTTGCTGAAAAGCATATCTAAATATGCTTATAAGATGCTGATTGTTAGCTGAATATAGCTGCCTCCTGTGATTGTTTCACCGTGTGCATGGCTATTTCTTCATTAAAATATATCTCAAGAATGAATCAAATTAGGTAATATAAGTACATTTGAATGTTTTGTCAAATTGTATTCGCTACCTCAATCATGAAAGTAAATGTTTGCGTATAGTGTCCCTTGAAATACATTTGTATGTGAAATTATTGTTCAATGAGCTTACCGTCAGATGAGAGTGGCAGGTTCCCGGTATCGATTCCTCCGATACCGACTACTTCCACCTCGGAGATGCTGGGCCGCAACATTTCCTCCCATCGGCAGTACTCCATTTCAATGGCAGGGCCGCCACCGGTCCCTGCGGCATGTCGGGCCTCCAGGCTTAACTTTTTTTTCAGTTCAAGTTTACAGTCCCGGTACCGATGTTTGATAGAATCCATATCGCGGTTCCGGCCACCCACTGCATTGACTGCATTCCTGATCTCGTTCCAGAGCCTCCTCCTGTCAGTCGGGGTGGTCTTTTGGTGCTGCAGCATCCTATGCCTGGCCATATAGGCCTCTACAAGGGCCTCCTTCTCCTCCATCGAAAACCTCGCCTCCCTAGTCGCCTTGGCCTTCCCCTGTGATGATGCCCTCTGTTTCCCGGACTGTGAAGCCCTACTCTGACCACCACTGGGCCCAGCCACTTGGTCATCTTGAACCAAGTGGCTGGGTCCACCCACCGCTTCCACCCCCGCTTCCTGCCCCCCTTCCTGCCCCCCTTCCTGCCCTGTTCCTCTCCCCCTCCCTCTACTCCCCCCTCTACCTGTCCCCTGCCTGGCCTCCATCTCTTCCCTAAACTAAACCCCAAATAATCAAACAAAAAGTGAGTGTGATGAAATTAAAGGGGGTCAAAATAAAGAACTAAAAAGACAAAAAAGGTGCTTAAAGTGTGAGAGGGATGTAAAAAACAAAGAGGGTAAGGAGTATTTAAATAAACGAAAAGAATAAGACTAAAAGGAGGATATGTAAACTAAATGTAACTAGGGGATGGGTATGGGATGGGTATGGGGTATGGGATAAGAGTAAATGGGATGAAAGGGAATGGGACTACAAGGAATGGGGTATGGAGTGTAGTATGAGGGGGTAGGGGGTATGGAGTGTATGTAGTGTTATTGATAAGTGTATGTATGTATTGAATGTGTTTGCGTGTAAATGTGTTAAGTGTACAGAAAAATCACTCGCTCGCTAACTCACATTACTTCTAATTCTCACTAACAAACACTCCCACTAACGCTCACTAACTACCACTAACTGACGCTCCCACTAACAACTCTCACTAATAACTCCCACTAACTCACTCACGCTCCCACTAACAGACTCTCTCCCACTCCCACTAACTACCACTAACTCACTCACTCTCTCACGCTAACACTACCAACTGACTCTCTCACGCTAACACTAACTCTCAAAAATTCTCAAACTCTCTATTCTTAAACCTCCAATCTCCAAAGACCCAACAGCAACACAGTCAAAGAAGCCATGCTTGTGTGGTGCTTATATACCCTGTGTAAATGTTTAATGATGTACCTATTTGCGTTGTAAATTGTGTTCAGGTGTGCTTTATTAGCAATTAATATTAGTGCAATGTGTATTAGGTGTGTGAATTTGCGCATGCTCATTTTGAGTTGGTATTTGTGGAATGTGTAGAATGCGATGATGTCATAGTGGTCGTTTTCTCTAACATTGTCCAATAGTATTCTTTTTAAATGTGATTTTGCGATGGTGTGTTCTTTGTGAAGTGTTGTATATGTATGTTTGTCATAATATATAGTGATATTGAATGCGATTTTGTTTCGAGTGTATGTATATCATTTTTAATCCTTGTTGTTATTTAGCGATTTTCCGCATCTTAAAGTATATGCGTATTCCCCGTATAAAATTTTATTAAAACATCCCCCGCTTGTGAATGTGTAATGCTTGTGTGCTTTGTTGATTGATTGTTGTTGTGACATTTGCGGCGTGTTATTGTTGTGCATGATGTGGTATGCGTCATATGACCGAGCTGTACGTATTCTCGCGAGATCGAGTGTTAGGTGAAAAAAGCAATTTTTTGCCTTTCCCATTGATCTCTATGGGAGACTGTCTAACGCGGGCAGTATTACGCGTGTGACATACACGCGTTAGGAGCATCGTTAGATGGTCTTATTTTAACTCTAAATACCGGAGTCAAACAATGACGTGCGTTAGACATAAACACGCGTGGCGTTAACAGCCCTTTTACCGCCGAACTCCAAATCTAGGCCTTAGAAACTATTTAGCACAGTGTTTTTTGGTGGTTGTAGATGTGTAACAGATTTTGGGGGTCAAAGTTAGAAAAAGTGTGTTTTTTTCATTTTTTTCCTCATATTTTATCATTTTTTTATAGTAAATTATAAGATATGATGAAAATAATGGTATCTTTAGAAAGTCCATTTAATGGCGAGAAAAACGGTATATAATATGTGTGGGTACAGTAAATGAGTAAGAGGAAAATTACAGCTAAACACAAACACCGCAGAAATGTAAAAATAGCCTGGGTCCCAAACGGACAGAAAATGGAAAAGTGCTGTGGTCATTAACCCCTTAGTGACCAGAGCACTTTTCCATTTTCTGTCCGTTTGGGACCAAGGCTATTTTTACATTTTTGCGGTGTTTGTGTTTAGCTGTAATTTTCTTCTTACTCATTTACTGTACCCACACATATTATATACCGTTTTTCTCGCCATTAAATGGACTTTCTAAAGATACCATTATTTTCATCATATCTTATAATTTACTATAAAAAAATGATAAAATATGAGGAAAAATGGAAAAAAACACACTTTTTCTAACTTTGACCCCCAAAATCTGTTACATATCTAAAACCACCAAAAAACACCCATGCTAAATAGTTTCTAAATTTTGTCCTGAGTTTAGAAATACCCAATGTTTACATGTTCTTTGCTTTTTTTGCAAGTTATAGGGCCATAAATACAAGTAGCACTTTGCTATTTCCAAACCATTTTTTTTCCAAAATTAGCGCTAGTTACATTAGAACACTGATATCTTTCAGGAATACCTGAATATCCCTTGACATTTATATATTTTTTTTTAGTAGACATCCCAAAGTATTGATCTAGGCCAATTTTGGTATATTTCATCCCACCATTTCACTGCCAAATGCGATCAAATACAAAAAATTGTTCACTTTTTCACAAATTTTTTCACAAACTTTAGGTTTCTCACTGAAATTATTTACAAACAACTTGTGCAATTATGGCATAAATGGTTGTAAATTCTTCTCTGGGATCCCCTTTGTTCAGAAATAGCACACATATATGGCTTTGGCGTTGCTTTTTGGTAATTAGAAGGCCGCTAAATGCCACTGCGCACCACAAGTGTATCATGCCCAGCAGTTAAGGGGTTAATTAGGGAGCTTTTAGGGAGCTTGTAGGGTTAATTTTAGCTTTAGTGTAGTGTAGTAGACAACCCCAAGTATTGATCTAGGCACATTTTGGTATATTTCATGCCACCATTTCACCGCCAAATGCGATCAAATTAAAAAAAACGTAAAATTTTTCACAATTTTAGGTTTCTCACTGAAATCATTTACAAACAGCTTGTGCAATTATGGCACAAATGGTTGTAAATGCTTGTCTGGGATCCCCTTTGTTCAGAAATAGCAGACATATATGACTTTGGCGTTGCTTTCTGGTAATTAGAAGGCCACTAAATCCTGTTGCGCCTCACACGTGTATTATGGCTAGCAGTGAAAGGGTTAATTAGGGAGTTTGTAGTGAGCTTGCAGGGTTAATTTTAGCTTTAGTGTAGAGATCAGCCTCCCATCTGACACATCCCACCCCCTGATCCCTCCCAAACAGCTCCCTTCCCTCCCCCACCCCACAATTGTCCCCGCCATCTTAAGTACTGGCAGAAAGTCTGCCAGTACTAAAATAAAAGGGTTTTAAAAATTTTTTTTTTTAGCATATTTACATATGCTACTGTGTAGGATTCCCCCCTTAGCCCCCAACCTCCCTGATCCCCCCCAAAACCGCTCTCTAACCCTCCCCTCTTCCTTATTGGGGGCCATCTTGGGTACCCAGTTTACAATAAAATGTGTTTTTTTTTTCTTTGTTTTTTTTTTTCTGTAGTGTAGCTTCCCCCCCCCCCCACAGACAAACCCCCACCACTTTGCTGATTATTTTATTTTTCGATTTTTTAATCTTTTTTATTTGCACATTTTCTGCAGTGTAGCGGTTCCCACCCGCTCCCTCCCCGTGCACGCGCCCGCCCCCACCCTCCTGTGCACGCGCGCGCGCCCGTGCGCGCCCCCAGCCACCCCCGCCCACGATCCCGCCCCCCTTCACTTCCACGGGGCCATCGATGGCCGCCACCCGCCTCCCGGTCTGGCTCCCACCCACCAACACAGGGAGCAACCGATCTCCGGTGCAGAGAGGGCCACAGAGTGGCTCTCTCTGCACCGGATTACTTAAAAAGGTTATTGCAGGATGCCTCCATATCGAGGCATCACTGCAATAACCGGAAAGCAGCTGGAAGCGAGCAGGATCGCTTCCAGCTGCTTTCCACACTGAGGACGTGCAGGGTACGTTCTCAGGCATTAACTGCCTTTTTTCTGAGGACGTACCCTGCACGTCCTCAGTCGTTAAGGGGTTAAGGGGTTAAAGGGACACTGAACCCAATTTTTTTTTCTTTTGTGATTCAGATAGAGCATGCAATTTTAAGCAACTTTCTAATTTACTCTTGTTGTCAATTTTTCTTTGTTCTCTTGCTATCTTTATTTTAAAAAGAAGGCATCTAAGCATTTTTTCTTGGTTCAGAACTCTTGAAAGCACTTTTTTATTGGTGAATGAATTTATCCACCAATGAGCAAGGACAACCCAGGTTGTTCACCAAAAATGGGCTGACATCTAAACTTACATTCTTGCATTTCAAATAAAGATACCAAGAGAATAAAGAAAATTTGATAATAGGAGTAAATTAGAAAGTTGCTTAAAATTGAATGCTCTATCTGAATCACGAAAGAAAAAACTTAGGTTCAGTGTCCCTTTAAATATTGATAACCCGAGTGATGTAGGCTTACAGCCTGAGGAGCAAGACGTGTTGTAAAGGAGCTCCGGTGTTTTTACTGAAAATTATTGGTAAAAAGCAATATTTCTTTCGAAATTCACACAACAGAGAGACTAACCACTTAAGAGCACGGCACCTGGATTTCGATGACCTACACTGCAGGAAGATTTGTGCTGTATCACTTGTTATATTGAAGCACGCAGGATTCCAGGCTGACCGCCGGAGGGTCGGGGCCCCGCTCCGGCGGTTTGGTAAGCCAGACATACTGTGATCCTCTGAGCCATCAAACACTCTGAGTAGTGCCGGTACCCTACAACGGGTTAGACGCTATCCGCTGTGCGACACATAGAAGGGAAGGCTCACACACACTTAAAAGCGGACGTTTAATTACTTTATTTTATTTTACATAACAAGTCACTGATAATACATAAATCAGGCAGGCAAGGCACAATTTGCACTGCAGACTTGTAGTACTGTGTTATCAAAGACTTTGCTTGGGCTGGGAGGTCTGAATACCAAGTTGCGGAATTTTGTTATACACTGGCGGGAAACGACGCCATTTTCTGCCTGCAAGTACTTGTTCAGATACGCTTCCTTTTCTCCCCTGTACTACTCTATGCAAGTTGTTGAAGCATTTGCAGAAACATTATACTGAATAATCTATATACTCTGAACATGTAACCTCCATGCAATAAGCTTATTTGCCCCCATATAGACCCACTACCATCTAAAAGGAAAAACATTAAAGATCCCTTTAGCCTAATTAGGAGACAAAATCAACTCCTTTTTGGGAGCTGATTGAAGAGTGACTAGGAGGGTCTGGAGTCAGAGGACTTGGGGGTAGCTCCTCGCACAATTCTCAACATTGTTGTCATGCCTTACTATATAACAATGAAGAGATGCTGCTGAATGTTTGGGTGAGGGAGATGGGGTATTCAACCTCCTATATCTATTTCTAATGAGTACTTAACAGAATCCTACATGTAGCAATAGCACATCAGAATATATTGCACCTTTTTCCCAGCTCCTAAGTTAATACTTTGCCCACTGCTTATATTATTAAGAAATTTCAGCTATTGACACAACACTCTACCAAGACAAGATGAAGAACAAAACGCAGACAGTCAAAGAATGCCTGAATAAATCACAACAAAAACAAAAACAGCAAGAGCTAAGCAGCCTAAACCCTAGTGAAAATGTTCATACAAACAGCTCTGACGCCGCAGGCTCTAACATAATGGAGTCTCAAAACACTGCTTTATTTCACAAATAAAATCTCTATTCCAGGAAGAGCTTAAAACGGCTCTTTCTGATTTGAGACAGGATATCAGAGACATTGGCAGCCGTACGGCTGAGTTGGAGGAGAGAACAGACAACATTTCAGAGGAGATTCCGATAATTCAAACTGCCTTATCAGAACAAGCTGATTACATCACTAAATTAGAAGAACAGATCGAGGATCTAGAAAATAGATCTCGCAGATCAAACCTGCGTATCAGAAATCTGCCGGAATCCTATAAGGAGTTACAAGACACCATGGTGAGACTATTCAAACAGCTTGTCCCAGAGGTGGAACCTGATCTTTTCCTAATGGACAAAGTACACAGAGCTCTAACTAAACCTCAACAATCTTCAGCAAGAGATATAATCCTTAAGCTTCATTATTATCATATTAAGGAACTTATCCTCAATGCGGCCAGAACGCAACAGAATCTCTCCTTTGAAAGCCACTATATTCAAATATTCCCTGATATAGCCCCTATAACTCTGAGAAAACGTAGGGATCCCAAGCCAATCACTGCAGCTCTTGTGAAAGTGCAAGTCAAGTATCGTTGGAACTTCCCTTTCAGATTGGTGTTCACTTATCAAAATGTCAACTCCTCCTGCACTACATTGGAAGAGGGACTGTCTGTTCTTCAACGTATCCAAATCCCGACTGAGCTACCTTCATTGCCAACAATTTCAAATCCTCAAAAGAAGACCTTTCAGCGGGAATGGACACCTGTGGGCAAAGCCAGAAAATCTAAGAAACCTAAAGCAAATCCCAGTACTAGTGGTGAACCCAGCACACCCCTTGGGGTAGAATCGTCACCTACCTGAAGATCTGAGACTGTGTGCTGAATTTTCTACTCCTGATATTTACATTATCTACTGAGGACCTTTGTCTAGCCTTGTCCTATAGAGATTGCCTCGGCAATCAACACGGTGTCAGTTGGTATGTTTTTTGATTATTATACTTTGTTAGTCAGTTCAAAATGTTTATGAAGCTATAATCTAGTTAATGTTTGCATAAAGACGAAATTTATAGTATTTCTTGGGAGCTACTCCCCGAGTCTTCTATCCTTTTCTCTCCATTTTCTCCTTCCTGCACCTCCCCTCCCCTTCCTACTCCCCCCCCCCTCCCCACCCTCCATCTGCGCGGTTAGTATGTTACTATGCTACATGACAGCCGTCAAGATGTTAAGAATGGAAAAATCTTTTACTTGAAATATTGATGGATGTGGTTGATTGGTGCCCTGTTCGGGCACCCAAACACAGGCCTAGATTTAGAGTTCGGCGGTAGCCGTCAAAACCAGCGTTAGAGGCTCCTAACGCTGGTTTTGGGCGCCCGCTGGTATTTGGAGTCAGTGATTAAAGGGTCTAACGCTCACTTTACAGCCGCGACTTTTCCATACCGCAGATCCCCCTACGCCATTTGCGTAGCCTATCTTTTCAATGGGATCTTCCTAACGCCGGTATTTAGAGTCGTTTCTGCAGTGAGCGTTAGAGCTCTAACGACAAGATTCCAGCCGCCTGAAAATAGCAGGAGTTAAGAGCTTTCTGGCTAACGCCGGTTTATAAAGCTCTTAACTACTGTACCCTAAAGTACACTAACACCCATAAACTACCTATGTACCCCTAAACCGAGCTCCCCCCACATCGCCGCCACTCGATTAAAATTTTTAACCCCTAATCTGCCGACCGCCACCTACGTTATACTTATGTACCCCTAATCTGCTGCCCCTAACACCGCCGACCCCTGTATTATATCTATTAACCCCTAACTTGCCCCCCACAACGTCGCCGCAAGCTACTTAAAATAATTAACCCCTAATCTTCCGACCGCAAATCGCCGCCACCTACGTTATCCCTATGTACCCATAATCTGCTACCCCTAACATCGCCGACCCCTATGTTATATTTATTAACCCCTAATCTGCCCCCCACAACGTCGCCGACACCTACCTACACTTATTAACCCCTAATCTGCCGACCGGAGCTCACCGCTATTCTAATAAATGGATTAACCCCTAAAGCTAAGTCTAACCCTAACACTAACACCCCCCTAAGTTAAATATAATTTTTATCTAACGAAATAAATTAACTCTTATTAAATAAATGATTCCTATTTAAAGCTAAATACTTACCTGTAAAATAAATCCTAATATAGCTACAATATAAATTATAATTATATTATAGCTATTTTAGGATTAATATTTATTTTACAGGCAACTTTGTAATTATTTTAACCAGGTACAATAGCTATTAAATAGTTAAGAACTATTTAATAGTTACCTAGTTAAAATAATAACAAATTTACCTGTAAAATAAATCATAACCTAAGATATAATTAAACCTAACACTACCCTATCAATAAAATAATTAAATAAACTACCTACAATTACCTACAATTAACCTAACACTACACTATCAATAAATTAATTAAACACAATTGCTACAAATAAATAAAATTAAATAAACTATCTAAAGTACAAAAAATAAAAAAGAACTAAGTTACAGAAAATAATAAAATATTTACAAACATAATAAAAATATTACAACAATTTTAAACTAATTACACCTACTCTAAGCCCCCTAATAAAATAACAAAGCCCCCCAAAATAAAAAATTCCCTACCCTATTCTAAAATACAAATATTACAAGCTCTTTTACCTTACCAGCCCTGAACAGGGCCCTTTGCGGGGCATGCCCCAAGAATTTCAGCTCTTTTGCCTGTAAAAAAAAACATACAATACCCCCCCCCAACATTACAACCCACCACCCACATACCCCTAATCTAACCCAAACCCCCCTTAAATAAACCTAACACTACCCCCCTGATGATCTTCCTACCTTGTCTTCACCATGCCAGGTTCACCGATCCGTCCTGGCTCCAAGATCTTCATCCAACCCAAGCGTGGGCTAGACATCCACTGAAGAAGTCCAGAAGAGGGTCCAAAGTCTTCCTCCTATCCGGCAAGAAGAGGACATCCGGACCGGCAAACATCTTCTCCAAGCGGCATCTTCTATCTTCTTCCATCCGATGACGACCGGCTCCATCTTGAAGACCTCCAGCGCGGATCCATCCTCTTCTTCCGACGACTAGACGACGAATGACGGTTCCTTTAAGGGACGTCATCCAAGATGGCGTCCCTCGAATTCCGATTGGCTGATAGGATTCTATCAGCCAATCGGAATTAAGGTAGGAATTTTCTGATTGGCTGATGGAATCAGCCAATCAGAATATAGTTCAATCCGATTGGCTGATCCAATCAGCCAATCAGATTGAGCTCGCATTCTATTGGCTGTTCCGATCAGCCAATAGAATGCGAGCTCAATCTGATTGGCTGATTGGATCAGCCAATCGGATTGAACTATATTCTGATTGGCTGATTCCATCAGCCAATCAGAAAATTCCTACCTTAATTCCGATTGGCTGATAGAATCCTATCAGCCAATCGGAATTCGAGGGACGCCATCTTGGATGACGTCCCTTAAAGGAACCGTCATTCGTCGTCTAGTCGTCGGAAGAAGAGGATGGATCCGCGCTGGAGGTCTTCAAGATGGAGCCGGTCGTCATCGGATGGAAGAAGATAGAAGATGCCGCTTGGAGAAGATGTTTGCCGGTCCGGATGTCCTCTTCTTGCCGGATAGGAGGAAGACTTTGGACCCTCTTCTGGACTTCTTCAGTGGATGTCTAGCCCACGCTTGGGTTGGATGAAGATCTTGGAGCCAGGACGGATCGGTGAACCTGGCATGGTGAAGACAAGGTAGGAAGATCATCAGGGGGGTAGTGTTAGGTTTATTTAAGGGGGGTTTGGGTTAGATTAGGGGTATGTGGGTGGTGGGTTGTAATGTTGGGGGGGGGTATTGTATGTTTTTTTTTACAGGCAAAAGAGCTGAAATTCTTGGGGCATGCCCCGCAAAGGGCCCTGTTCAGGGCTGGTAAGGTAAAAGAGCTTGTAATATTTGTATTTTAGAATAGGGTAGGGAATTTTTTATTTTGGGGGGCTTTGTTATTTTATTAGGGGGCTTAGAGTAGGTGTAATTAGTTTAAAATTGTTGTAATATTTTTATTATGTTTGTAAATATTTTATTATTTTCTGTAACTTAGTTCTTTTTTATTTTTTGTACTTTAGATAGTTTATTTAATTTTATTTATTTGTAGCAATTGTGTTTAATTAATTTATTGATAGTGTAGTGTTAGGTTAATTGTAGGTAATTGTAGGTAGTTTATTTAATTATTTTATTGATAGGGTAGTGTTAGGTTTAATTATATCTTAGGTTATGATTTATTTTACAGGTAAATTTGTTATTATTTTAACTAGGTAACTATTAAATAGTTCTTAACTATTTAATAGCTATTGTACCTGGTTAAAATAATTACAAAGTTGCCTGTAAAATAAATATTAATCCTAAAATAGCTATAATATAATTATAATTTATATTGTAGCTATATTAGGATTTATTTTACAGGTAAGTATTTAGCTTTAAATAGGAATCATTTATTTAATAAGAGTTAATTTATTTTGTTAGATAAAAATTATATTTAACTTAGGGGGGTGTTAGTGTTAGGGTTAGACTTAGCTTTAGGGGTTAATCCATTTATTAGAATAGCGGTGAGCTCCGGTCGGCAGATTAGGGGTTAATAATTGAAGGTAGGTGTCGGCGATGTTAGGGAGGGCAGATTAGGGGTTAATACTATTTATGATAGGGTTAGTGAGGCGGATTAGGGGTTAATAACTTTATTATAGTAGCGGTGCGGTCCGCTCGGCAGATTAGGGGTTAATAAGTGTAGGCAGGTGTCGGCGACGATGTGGGGGGCAGATTAGGGGTTAATAAATATAACATAGGGGTCGGCGATGTTAGGGCAGCAGATTAGGGGTACATAGGGATAACGTAGGTGGCGGCGGTTTACGGAGCGGCAGATTAGGGGTTAAAAGTGTAATGCAGGGGTCAGCGATAGCGGGGGCGGCAGATTAGGAGTTAATAAGTGTAAGGTTAGGGGTGTTTAGACTCGGGGTACATGTTAGGGTGTTAGGTGCAGACTTAGGAGGTGTTTCCCCATAGGAAACAATGGGGCTGCGTTAGGAGCTGAACGCTGCTTTTTTGCAGGTGTTAGGTTTTTTTTCAGCTCAAACAGCCCCATTGTTTCCTATGGGAGAATCGTGCACGAGCACGTTTTTGATGCCGGCCGCGTCCGTAAGCAACTCTGGTATCGAGAGTTGCATTTGCGGTATAAATGCTCTACGCTCCTTTTTTGGAGCCTAACGCAGCATTTGTTTGAACTCTCGATACCAGAGTTAAATTTATGGTGCGGCCAGAAAAAAACCCGCGGAGCGTTAACAGCCCTTTTACCGCCGAACTCTAAATCTAGGCCTAAATATGTTATTACTATTATGTATAGTTTAATACATCTCTTTATTTTCATATGTCTAAACCAGTTGATTCCAACTACAAAGTTGTTAGATTTGTTAATGTTCTATTACTATTTCCAGGTAAACGAATTCACACTTAAGGTTGTAGTTATAGCTTCTTCGTTATGGCATGGATTAAGCTTGATAAGATGGGCTCTGCTGATCGGATACTCATTATTTAGGGTAAGTCCCGGCTCTCCGCCGCATAAGACTCGTGGGTCTAATTTACTGCCCCTGAGGCTTTGTTGTCTGCCATTTCATTTTGCTTCCACCACTTTTTATACTCTTAAATGTCTATAACCATATTATTCCATAATGCTAGGGGTCTAAACTCTAATATTAAAAGAAAGAAAGCGTTATCTACATATAAATCCCGGAAGGCGCAGATAGTACTGATTCAGGAGACACATTTCACCAAATCATTCACCCCAAAATATTGGGTTAAGACATATCCAATTCAGTATCATGCCGTATGTAATAAAAAAAAGGCCGGGGTAACGATTCTTATCCAGTCAACACTTAACTTCAAAGAGGAGGAGGTGTTAATTGATAAAGATGGGAGGTACATTTTATTGAGAGGCTTAATTCAAACAACCCCAGTCATTATAATAAACATATATGCCCCTAATGAACATCAAGCGGCCTATATGGCTAAAGTGAGAAAATTGTTAACTTCCTGGAGGAAATACAAAACCATCATAGGGGGAGATTTTAACCTTACCCTAGACCAGAAAATAGATCGAACTACTCGGGGAATTAGCCTCCCTAAGAGCCGACCCTCACATGCTATTTTAAAGGATTTTATAGCGGACCACAACCTTATTGACAGTTGGAGAGCTTTGCATAATAACATTAGAGACTACACTTATTTTTTGCCCATGCATAATACACACTCCAGGATAGATTATATTTTTATTAGCCAAATCCTGACGCCCCTTCTGGTTAAAGCCTCTATAGTAAATTGTCCGTGGTCAGACCACTCAATGGTTGAAACCACTATGACAGGGATACTGAACCCTAATAGAGTAAAGTCCTGGACTTTAAATACAGGGCTATTGCAGGACAAAATAATTGTACAGCTACTCCACCAACAGATAGCTGAGTTTATCTCGATAAATGAAAATAGCACTTCTAATCCTCTATTTGCTTGGGGAGCTCTAAAAGCTTATATCAGAGGTTTCTTGATCTCTGAAACAAGTAAGAGAAATAAACAAGATAAACTAAGACTAACACAATTACAACACGAAGCTAGTCTACTAAGGGCCCTTACTGTAACCCAAATAAAAAAAATATTAAACAGCTCCGAGTTAAAAATGACGAGATTAACCAACTATTGAATAAGGAAGCCTGTAGATCCATTAAAGTCATAGACACCCATTACTATATTCATAGTAATAAACCAGATAGGATGTTAGCAAATAAGCTTAAGGAATTAACTAGAAATACCACAGTACAGCAATTGCAGAATCATGACGGTACATTTACTAACGACCCTCAATGCATTGCTAATAAGTTTGCTGAATTTTATAATCATTTATATAATCTTCCCAACCCAGATAGAGGCAAAGACAAGTCAACAGATCTAGATAACTTTCTGGGGCATTGTTCGTTACTGCAAGTTTCCGAAGAGGAGCTCGACTCTTTGAACTCCCCAATCACTCAGATGGAGGTTAAGGCCTCCATAAAAAAACTTAAAAGCTCCAAAACACCCGGCCCAGATGGATATTATGGGATTTTTTATAAATCCTTACAAGACATCCTGACTCCCCAATTAACCAACATTTTCAACTCCATTATGAAAGGTAGTGCAATTCCCAAAGAGATGCTGATGGCTAGGATTGCAGTTATACCGAAGCCAGGAAAAAATAAACAACATTGCCAAAACTACAGGCCAATTTCCCTGATAAATCAGGATATTAAGATTCTAGCTAAAATTTTAGCCAATCGGTTAAACCCCATCCTCAAACGCCTAATACATGCCAATCAGGTTGGATTCATTCAAAATTGGGAAGCCCCAGATAACACTCGCAAAATTATTAATTTAAATAATGTAGCCACTGTCTCGGGGACGCCTTCTCTGTTCCTTTCCCTGGATGCAGAGAAGGCGTTCGATAGAGTGGGATGGGACTATATGTTTGCTGTATTGAAGAAAATTGGGATTTGAGGCGACTTCTGTGAGGCCCTATTTACCCTGTATTCCGCCCCTACTGCCTTTGTTAAACTTGCAGGCTATCAATCTGACCCTATATTTATCAGGAACGGTACGAGGCAGGGATGCCCCCTCTCGCCCCTCCTTTTTGCTCTTTGCATAGAGCCCCTAGCAGTCAAAATTAGAGAGGATATAAATATTTCGGGAATAAAGGTAGGACACAATGAGTACAAAATATCGCTCTTCGCGGACGATATTATATTATCTTTAACTAAACCCCTCTTGTCACTACCTCCCCTGTATGCTACCATACATGATTTCGGGACACTTTCAGGGTACAAGGTTAATCAAGATAAGTGCGAGGCTCTAAGCATCAAACTACCCCTCCATTCAAAAAAACTCATGGAGCTAAATTTTTCATTTAAATGGGTACCCAAAACACTTAAATATCTAGGGATCAATCTCCCAGTTGATATTTACACTCTTTACCAGTCTAACTATGTCCCTATGTTCAAACATATCAGAAGCCTTATTGCAAAATGGTCTAAATTTAAGATCTCCCTATATGGGAGAATAGTTTCCACTATAATGACTTTATTGCCGAAGTTGCTATATTTGTTCCGCTCGCTCCCTGTCTCAATACCGTTATCAGAAATAAATGCTTTGCAGGGAGACATGCTGCGCTTCATTTGGCAAGGCAAGAAAGCTAGAATAAATAGAAAGAACGTATGTGCACATAGAGGATCCGGGGGTGTGGGGGTACCAGATTTGGTTACCTACTATCAGGCAGCTAGACTAGCCCAAACATCGAAATGGTTCAAGAATGATCGGAGGGTACCTTGGGTTACCATTGAGGCAAATGTATTAGAAACTGCACACATACCAAGCCTACTGTGGGCTCCTAAAAGCTTTTAACACCCGTTGCAAAGTAGTCTATTAACAATTTCCCATACCCTGCATATTTGGAAAACACTAAATGCAAAATATAAACTTATCCAGGATAGATCCAGAATGATCCCGCTGGTTATACCACAATCCTCCATTAGTTCGATAGTACAGCAGAAATGGGCCAATATGGGCTTATACAGAATAGCAGACGTTTTGATAGATAATGACGTAATGTCCTACCTACAATACAGAGAGTTAGACCCCAATGATAGAAATGTATGGTTCCATTACCTGCAATTAAAGTCAAGAGTACAAGAGATTTCTAACAACTTTAAATTCCCGCCTCCCAATTCATTTGAATCATTATGCCTAAACAGGGAACATACCTCAGGGCTGATTGCAATTCTATATAGATTCCTCAAAGATAAACACTCACTGACTAAATCTACGATTATGCTGAAGTGGGAGGGGGACCTGGGTGCTTCTTGGAGCCTTAAAACTTGGGTTGATAACTTAGATAGAGGTCTCTCATTCTCACAGAATGCCATGCTCAAAGAAAACTATATAAAGGTAGCGTTCAGGTGGTATCTTCACCCGACCAGATTTGCTGACGGGGAAAATGATTCTCAACACTTATGCTATAGAAACTGTGGAGAGAGGGGATCATTTATCCATATGTGGTGGCACTGTCCTAGAGTAAGGGAAGTATGGATACTAACTTCTAGCTTATTAAGCTCAATCTTCCAAACACAGATTACACTCAAACCTGAACATGCCTTATTGCATTTTAAGATACCACAAATATCAAATAGATCCCATAAATTGGTTATGACCATATGCACCATAGTGAGAATCTGTCTAGCCCAACACTGGAAAAGCATCCCACCAGACTTCTCAGTTATTTAAAATAAAATAACGCATCATTACAATATGGCTAGTATGGTTGCAGAGTCTCTTAATGCTAGAGATAGCTTTGTCGCACAGTGGGAACCTTTTATTATGTATCATGAGAGCAGAAATAGAAGAGGAATCTAGCCTGTACTGTATATTAACTCTTAACCTGCAGTGGATGCAGTGGAGGGCCGGGACTAGAAAGCCTTTTAGAAAAATCTCAGCTGACTTGGAGATCTGTAATAATTGATGTTGTATGAATAGTTATTTCGGGCTTGACTTACTGCTACGACCTGAGATATCTGATGTGATTAACTCTGACAACTTTTGTTTCTGTTTATACTGGTAATTTATATGCTGTAATTTGATTTACTGGAAAACTTCAATAAAACTTTTTTCAAAATAAATATTGATAAGCCAATAAAAAGCGAATTTAATTTCGTTTTTGTGAATTTGAAGCAAGGCCTAGTTGAATGAGAGGAGTGATAAGGGGCCTGCCAGTGGCAGACGCTAGGATGGATAGACAGAGAGGGGTAAGAAGGCTCTGGATTGTAAAAGGGTCAGATCCAGTAAATGCAGGTGTGACAAAGGTAGATGGCCATGTAAGGGTGAAAAGAAATGCCAAGATACAGCGCTACACTACCCTCAGATGAGGGTTGGGTTGCTAAAGATGGTGTCCACGACTAGGAATGTGTATACATCAAGGTTAATATATAATATTGTGTTACACAAAGAATATATATAAAACCATGTGAAAAAGTACTTAAAAGGTAAAAGATTAAAAACAATATATATATATATATATATATATATATATATATATATATATATAGGATGTGATATTAAAATGTATTAAACAAACATTTTATTAACATAAACTGACAGTTAAAAATACAGTTAAAAATAGATTCAACAATCTAATGGATTGCCCCATACAATGTCCAAGAAGTTATGTCCTATGTAACATACAAGTGTTTAAGTCCCATACCAAAATGTCCAAAGCAAATGTTCAAAGTTAATATCCAAAAAAAATAAAAATAAAAATGATAATATGTCCAAAGTTGGTGTAAAAATCAAAAAGGTGAAAAAATGTAAAAAATATAAAAAATTTATTAAATATTTTTTGAAAAGATGAAAAAATGAATAAAAATATATAAAAAATATATGAGTTGTGATCAGCAACCCATATGGAAGGAATATAATATATGTGAAAAAAGTGTGTATAAAAATGTGTGTATATAAAAGGGTGTGGTAAAAAATGTGTCATAAAAAAGGATTCAAAATCCTGGTGAAATAAATGAAGTCCAAATTGCTCCAAAAAAATGTGTATATAATTCCAAGTATTCCAAATGTGAGTGTAGAAAGTGCTGGGTTGATGTTCCTCTTCTTAAAAGGTTATCAAATGTAATGGGATATCCTCCTGTACCTAAAAAAGTGTACAGAAAATAGACATAGTGCAATAAAATCACTTTAGAATGACAACAACAGTATTCTACTCACCAGATATATTCTGAGCTGCAATACCAGTGTATAGACAACAACAGTATTCTACTCACCAGATATATTCTGAGCTGCAATACCAGTGTATAGACAACAACAGTAAGGGTGACCCATCCTGGGTAGAACTCTATCAGACTAAAGAGAGGCACATAAGGCCAAGAGATCCTCAAAATGTGTGTGAAAAAAGTATGCTTCAGGGCTTGAAGGATGTGGAAATAGTGGAAAGACAGAGGCCCTAGTTATCAAGCCGTCAACCTCAAATACTCTGGAATTCCGCAGCGTATTTGTGGCGAGGCTGATTCGCCTTAGTTATCAAGCCCTAGACACCGGCAAAAGTAGAATATAGTGACGTAAGCTTCGATGCGCCGGACTCAGTCCGACACAGATCGATTCTTACGTCACTACAGATGTTCCGCACACAAGTTCGGCACAATCTGACTACTTTTGCTAGTTATCAAAAAGCTAGTAGGTATGCTCTGCACTTTTCCGGCCCAGCGTACCTGGTTTTCAAACCGCCGCCCTGGAGGTGGCGGATCCCATAGGAATCAATGGGAGTCTGACCATAGCGAAAGTTCATGTTCGCTGCTGCCAGACATCCCATTGATTCCTATGGGAGCTGTCTGCACCTAACACCCTAACATGTACCCCGAGTCTAAACACCCCTAATCTGTCCCCCCTACACCGCCGCAACTAAATAAATGTATTACCCCCTAAACCGCTGCTCCCGGAGCCCACCGCCACTCTAATAAATGTATTAACCCCTAAACCGCCACTCCCGGAGCCCACCGCAAGCTATAATAAATATGTTAACCCCTAAACCGCCACTCCCGGTCCCCGCCGCAACTAAATAAATTGTTTAACCCCTAAACCGCCGCTTCCGGTCCCCGCTGCAACTATATGTATTAACCCCTAAACCGCCGCTCCCGGTCCCCGCCGCAACTAAATAAATAGTTTAACCCCTAAACCGCCGCTCCCGGACTGCGCCGCCACCTACATTATACCTATTAACCCCTATCCTGCCCCCCTACACCGCCGCCATTATAATAAATTTATTAACCCCTATCCTGCCCCCCCTACACCGCCGCCACTGTAATAAAATTATTAACCCCTAAACCTAAGTCTAACACTAACCCTAACACCCCCCTAACTTAAATATTAATTAAATAAATCTAAATAATATTTCTCTTATTAACTAAGGCCTAGATTTGGAGTTTGGCGGTAGCCGTGAAAACCAGCGTTAGAGGCTCCTAACGCTGGTTTTAGGCTACCGCTGGTATTTGGAGTCATTCAAAAAAGGGTCTAACGCTCACTTTTCAGCCGCGACTTTTCCATACCGCAGATCCCCTTACGTCAATTGCGTATCCTATCTTTTCAATGGGATCTTTCTAACTCCGGTATTTAGTCGTGTCTGAAGTGAGCGTTAGAAATCTAACGACAAAACTCCAGCCGCAGAAAAAAGTCAGTAGTTAAGAGCTTTCTGGGCTAACGCCGGTTTATAAAGCTCTTAACTACTGTGCTCTTAAGTACACTAACACCCATAAACTACCTATGTACCCATAAACCGAGGCACCCCCACATTGCCGACACTCGATTAAATTTTTTTAACCCCTAATCTGCCGACCGCCACCTACGTTATACTTATGTACCCCTAATCTGCTGCCCCTAACACCGCCGACCCCTATATTATATTTATTAACCCCTAACCTGCCCCCCACAACGTCGCAGCCAGCTACCTACAATAATTAACCCCTAATCTGCCGACCGCAAAGAGCCGCCACCTATATTATAGCTATGTACCCCTAATCTGCTGCCCCTAACACCGCTGACCCCTATATTATATTTATTAACCCCTAATCTGCCCCCCTCAACGTCGCCTCAACCTGCCTACACTTATTAACCCCTAATCTGCCAAGCGGACCGCACCGCTACTATAATAAAGTTATTAACCCCTAATCCGCCTCACTAACCCTATAATAAATAGTATTAACCCCTAATCTGCCCTCCCTAACATCGCCGACACCTAAGTTAAATTATTAACCCCTAATCTGCCGACTGGAGCTCACCGCTATTCTAATAAATGTATTAACCCCTAAAGCTAAGTCTAACCCTAACACTAACCCCCCCCCCTAAATTAAATATAATTTTAATCTAACGAAATGAATTAACTCTTCTTAAATAAATTATTCCTATTTAAAGCTAAATACTTACCTGTAAAATAAATCCTAATATAGCTACAATATAAATTATATTTATATTATAGCTATTTTAGGATTAATATTTATTTTACAGGTAGCTTTGTATTTATTTTAACCAGGTACAATAGCTATTAAATAGTTAAGAACTATTTAATAGCTAAAATAGTTAAAATAATTACAAATTTACCTGTAAAATAAATCCTAACCTAAGTTACAATTAAACCTAACACTACACTATCAATAAATAAATTAAATAAAATACCTATAATTATCTACAATTAAACCTAACACTACACTATCAATAAATAAATTAAATACAATTCCTACAAATAAATACAATGAAATAAAATAACTAAAGTACAAAAAATAAAAAAGAACTAAGTTACAAAAAATAAAAAAATATTTACAAACATTAGAAATATATTACAACAATTTTAAACTAATTACACCTACTCTAAGCCCCCTAATAAAATAACAAAGACCCCCAAAATAAAAAAATGCCCTACCCTATTCTAAATTACTAAAGTTCAAAGCTCTTTTACCTTACCAGCCCTGAACAGGGACCTTTGCGGGGCATGCCCCAAAAAGTTCAGCTCTTTTGCCTGTAAAAAAAAAAACATACAATACCCCCCCCAACATTAAAACCCACCACCCACATACCCCTAATCTAACCCAAACCCCCCTTAAATAAACCTAACACTAAGCCCCTGAAGATCTCCCTACCTTGAGTCGTCTTCACCCAGCCGAGCCAAATTCTTCATCCAAGCGGAGCAAGAAGAGGTCCTCCATCCGGTAGAAGTCTTCATCCAAGCGGGGCAGAAGAGGTCTTCCATCCGATTGAAGTCTTCATCCAAGCGGCATCTTCTATCGTCATCCATCCGGAGCGGAGCGGCAGCATCCTGAAGACCTCCGACGCGGAACATCCATCCTGGCCGACGACTGAACGACGAATGACGGTTCCTTTAAATGATGTCATCCAAGATGGCGTCCCTCGAATTCCGATTGGCTGATAGGATTCTATCAGCCAATCGGAATTAAGGTAGGAATATTCTGATTGGCTGATGGAATCAGCCAATCAGAATCAAGTTCAATCCGATTGGCTGATCCAATCAGCCAATCAGATTGAGCTCGCATTCTATTCGCTGTTCCGATCAGCCAATAGAATGCGAGCTCAATCTGATTGGCTGATTGGATCAGCCAATCGGATTGAACTTGATTCTGATTGGCTGACTCCATCAGCCAATCAGAATATTCCTACCTTAATTCCGATTGGCTGATAGAATCCTATCAGCCAATCGGAATTCGAGGGACGCCATCTTGGATGACGTCATTTAAAGAAACCGTCATTCGCCGTTCAGTCGTCGGCCAGGATGGATGTTCCGCGTCGGAGGTCTTCAGGATGCTGCCACTCCTCTCCGGATGGATGACGATAGAAGATGCCGCTTGGATGAAGACTTCAATCGGATGGAAGACCTCTTCTGCCCCGCTTGGATGAAGACTTCTACCGGATGGAGGACCTCTTCTTGCTCCGCTTGGATGAAGAATTTGGCTCGGCTGGGTGAAGACGACTCAAGGTAGGGAGATCTTCAGGGGCTTAGTGTTAGGTTTATTTAAGGGGGGTTTGGGTTAGATTAGGGGTATGTGGGTGGTGGGTTGTAATGTTGGGGGGTATTGTATGTTTTTTTTTACAGGCAAAAGAGCTGAACTTCTTGGGGCATGCCCCGCAAAGGGCCCTGTTCAGGGCTGGTAAGGTAAAAGAGCTTTGAACTTTAGTAATTTAGAATAGGGTAGGGCATTTTTTTATTTTGGGGGTCTTTGTTATTTTATTAGGGGGCTTAGAGTAGGAGTAATTAGTTTAAAATTTTTGTAATATATTTCTAATGTTTGTAAATATTTTTTTATTTTTTGTAACTTAGTTCTTTTTTATTTTTTGTACTTTAGTTAGTTTATTTCATTGTATTTATTTGTAGGAATTGTATTTAATTTATTTATTGATAGTGTAGTGTTAGGTTTAATTGTAGATAATTATAGGTATTTTATTTAATTTATTTATTGATAGTGTAGTGTTAGGTTTAATTGTAACTTAGGTTAGGATTTATTTTACAGGTAAATTTGTAATTATTTTAACTATTTTAGCTAATAAATAGTTCTTAACTATTTAATAGCTATTGTACCTGGTTAAAATAAATACAAAGTTACCTGTAAAATAAATATTAATCCTGAAATAGCTATAATATCATTATAATTTATATTGTAGCTATATTAGGATTTATTTTACAGGTAAGTATTTAGCTTTAAATAGGAATAATTTATTTAAGAAGAGTTAATTAATTTCGTTAGATTCAAATTATATTTAATTTAGGGGGGTGTTAGTGTTAGGGTTAGACTTAGCTTTAGGGGTTAATACATTTATTAGAATAGCGGTGAGCTCCAGTCGGCAGATTAGGGGTTAATAATTGAAGTTAGGTGTCGGCGATGTTAGGGAAGGCAGATTAGGGGTTAATACTATTTATTATAGGGTTAGTGAGGCGGATTAGGGGTTAATAACTTTATAATAATAGCGGTGTGGTCCGCTCGGCAGATTAGGGGTTAATAAGTGTAGGCAGGTGGAGGCGACGTTGTGGGGGGCAGATTAGGGGTTAATAAATATAATATAGGGGTCGGCGGTGTTAGGGGCAGCAGATTAGGGGTACATAGGGATAATGTAAGTAGCGGCGGTTTACGGAGCGGCAGATTAGGGGTTAAAAATAATATACAGGGGTCAGCGATAGTGGGGGCGGCAGAATAGGGGTTAATAAGTGTAAGGTTAGGGGTGTTTAGACTCGGGGTACATGTTAGAGTGTTAGGTGCAGACGTAGGAAGTGTTTCCCCATAGGAAACAATGGGGCTGCGTTAGGAGCTGAACGCGGCTTTTTTGCAGGTGTTAGGGTTTTTTTCAGCTCAAACAGCCCCATTGTTTCCTATGGGGGAATCGTGCACAAGCACGTTTTTGAGGCTGGCCGCGTCCGTAAGCAACTCTGGTATCGAGAGTTGAAGTTGCGTTAAATATGCTATACGCTCCTTTTTTGGAGCCTAACGCAGCCATTCTGTGGACTCTCAATACCAGAGTTATTTTAAAGGTGCGGCCAGAAAAAAGCCAGCGTTAGATACGCGGGTCGTTACCGACAAAACTCTAAATCTAGCCGTAAATTAATCCTATTTAAAACTAAATACTTACCTTTAAAATAAACCCTAATATAGCTACAATATAAATAATAATTATATTGTAGCTATCTTAGGATTCATTTTTATTTTACAGGCAACTTTCAATTTATTTTAACTAGGTACAATAGCTATTAAATAGTTATTAACTATTTAATAACTACCTAGTTAAAATAAAGAGAAATTAACCTGTAAAATGAAAACTAACCTAAGTTACAATTACACCTAACACTACACTATACTTTAATAAATTAATCCTATTTAAAGCTAAATACTTACCTGTAAAATAAATCCTAAAATAGCTACAATGAAATTTATAATTACATTGTAGCTATTTTAGGATTTATATTTATTTTACAGGTAACTTTGTATTTATTTTAGCTAGTTAGAATAGTTATTAAATAGTTATTACCTATTTAATAACTACCTAGCTAAAAGAAATACAAAATTACCTGTAAAATAAATCCTAACCTAAGTTACAATTAAACACTACACTATCATTAAATTAATTAAATAAATTACCTACAAATAACTAGAATTAAATTAAATTAAATAAACTAACTAAAGTACAAAAAATAAAAAAAGCTAAGTTACAAAAAATAAAAAAAATAAGTTACAAACATTTAAAAATATTACAATAATTTTAAGCTACTTACACTTAATCTAAGCCCCCTAATAAAATAACAAAGCCCCCCAAAATAAAGAAATTCCCTACCCTATTCTACATTAAAAAGTTACCAGCTCTATTACCTTACCAGCCCTTAAAAGGGCCTTTTGCGGGGCATGCCCCAAAGAAAACAGCTCTTTTGCCTGTAAAATAAAAATACAACCCCCCCAACATTAAAACCCACCACCCACATACCCCTAATCTAACCGACCCTATTTAGTTTTAAATAGGATTAATTTAGTTAATAAGATTAATATTATTTAGATTTATTTAATTAATATTTAAGTTAGGGGGGTGTTAGGGTTAGTGTTAGACTCAGGTTTAGGGGTTAATAATTTTATTACAGTGGTGGCAGTGTAGGGGGGGCAGGATAGGGGTTAATAAATTTATTATAGGTGGCGACGGTGTAGGGGGGCAGATTAGGGGTTAATAAGTTTAATATAGGTTGCGGCGGGGTCCGGGAGCGGCGGTTTAGGGGTTAAACTATTTAGTTGCGGCAAGGTACGGGATCAGCAGGATAGGGGTTAATAACTTTATTATAGGTGGCGACGGTATAGGGGGGTCAGGATAGGGGTTACTAGGTATAATGTAGGTGGCGGAGGTGTCCGGGAGCAGCGGTTTAGGGGTTAATACATTTATAAGAGTTGCGGCGGGGTCTAGCAGCGGCGGTTTAGGGGTTAATAACTTTATTTAGTTGCGGGGGGCTCCGGTATAGGGGGTAGAACAGTGTAGTTTAGTGTGGGTGCTTAGTGACCCCCCTTAAATAAACCTAACACTACCCCCCTGAAGATCATCCTACCTTGAGCCGTCTTCAGCGAGCCGACCACCGATGGAACCGAAGAGGAGATCCGGAGCGGCAGAAGTAATCATCCAAGGGGCGCTGAAGAAGTCTTCCATCCGATTGAAGTCAAGATCCAGGTGGCGCTGAAGAAGTCTTCCATCCGATAGAAGTCTTCATCCATGCGGCGTCTTCAATCTTCATCCATCCAGAGAGGAGCGGAGCTATCTTCAGACGAGCCGACGGGGAGCCATCCTCTTCTTCCAGACGACTAACGACGAATGAAGGTTCCTTTAAGGCACGTCATCCAAGATGGCGTCCCTTCAATTCCGATTGGCTGATAGAATCCTATCAGCCAATCGGAATTAAGGTAGGAAAAATCTGATTGGCTGATTGAATCAGCCAATCAGATTGAAGTTCAATCCGATTGGCTGATCCAATCAGCCAATCAGATTGAGCTTGCATTCTATTGGCTGTTCCGATCAGCCAATAGAATGCGAGCTCAATCTGATTGGCTGATTGGATCAGCAAATCGGATTGAACTTCAATCTGATTGGCTGATTCAATCAGCCAATCAAATTTTTGCTACCATAATTCCGATTGGCTGATAGAATCCTATCAGCCAATTGGAATTGAAGGGACGCCATCTTGGATAACGTCCTTAAAGGTACCGTCATTCGTCATTAGTCGTCGGAAAGAAGAGGATGGCTCCGCGTCGCTTGTCTGAAGATGGCTCCGCTCCGCATGGATGAAGATTGAAGACGCCGCTGTGATGAAGACTTCAATCGGATGGAAGACTTCTTCAGCGCCGCCTGGATGTTGACTTCAATCGCATGGAAGACTTCTTCAGCGCCCCTTGGATGATGACTTCAATTGGATGGAAGACTTCTTCAGCGCCCCTTGGATGATGAGTTCTGCCGCTCCGGATCTCCTCTTCCGTTCCATCGGTGGTCGGCTGGCTGAAGACGGCTCAAGGTAAGATGATCTTCAGGGGGGTAGTGTTAGGTTTATTTAAGGGGGGTTTGGGTTAGATTAGGGGTATGTGGGTGGTGGGTTTTAATGTTGGGGGGGGGTTGATTATTTTTTTTACAGGCAAAAGATCTGTTTTCTTTGGGGCATGCCCCGCAAAAGGCCCTTTTAAGGGCTGGTAAGGTAATAGAGCTGGTAACTTTTTAATGTAGAATAGGGTAGGGATTTTTTTTTTTTTGGGGGGGGGGCTTTGTTATTTTATTAGGGGGCTTAGATTAGGTGTAAGTATCTTAAAATTGTTGTAATATTTTTTAAATATTTGTAACTTATTTTTTTTATTTTTTGTAACTTAGCTTTTTATATTTTTTGTACTTTAGTTAGTTTATTTAATTGAATTTAATTGTAGTTAATTGTAGCTAATTTATTTAACTAATTTAATGAAAGTGTAGTGTTAGGTGTAATTGTAACTTAGGTTAGGATTTATTTTACAGGTAATTTTGTATTTCTTTTAGCTAGGTCGTTATTAAATAGTTAATAACTATTTAATAACTATTCTAACTAGCTAAAATAAATACAAAGTTACCTGTAAAATAAATATAAATCCTAAAATAGCTACAATGTAATTATTAATTGCATTGTAGCTATCTTAGGGTTTATTTTACAGGTAAGTATTTAGCTTTAAATAGGATTAATTTATTTAAGTATAGTGTAGTGTTAGGTGGAATTGTAACTTAGGTTAGTTTTTATTTTACAGGTAAATTTCTCTTTATTTTAACTAGGTAACTATTAAATAGTTAATAACTATTTAATAGCTATTGTACCTAGTTAAAATAAATTGAAATTTTCCTGTAAAATAAAAATAAACCCTAAGATAGCTACATATAATTATTATTTATATTGTAGCTATAGTAGGGTTTATTTTAAAGGTAAGTATTTAGTTTTAAATTAATTTAGTTAATAAGATTAATATTATTTAGATTTATTTAATTAATATTTAAGTTAGGGGGGTGTTAGGGTTAGTGTTAGACTCAGGTTTAGGGGTTAATAATTTTATTACAGTGGCGGCGGTGTAGGGGGGGCAGGATAGGGGTTAATAAATTTATTATAGGTGGCAACGGTGTAGGGGGGGGCAGATTAGGGGTTAATAAGTTTAATATAGGTTGCGGCGGGGTCCGGGAGCGGCGGTTTAGGGGTTAAACTATTTATTTAGTTGCGGCGAGGTACGGGATCGGCAGGATAGGTGTTAATAACTTTATTATGGGTGGCAATGGTATAGGGGGGTCAGGATAGGGGTTACTAGGTATAATGTAGGTGGCGGTGGTGTCCGGGAGTGGCGGTTTAGGGGTTAATACATTTATAAGAGATGCCGCGGGGTCTAGGAGCGGCGGTTTAGGGGTTAAAGCTGCCAAAAAGCCAAAGAGCAGCGAGATCGGATGAGTGATAACTATCACAGTCCGCTGCTCATCGCCCTGTACTAGGTGCACGGCTTTTTGACAGATTTATTGATAACTTTGGCGAAATTTTTCAGGTCCACGGTGGCGATGGTAGGCGAGCTTAGGCGGGCGTATTGGAGCGGTGAAGGCAGGTAAAGTAGACACGTTGATAACTAGAGGCCAGAGACTGATCTGTCTAATATTCATTGATTTGCATGACCTAAAAGGATGTTTAACAAGAATGGTTAACAGTGTACATATTCTGGCCTCTGGCAGTTTTCAGTTGACCAAACGGTTTGTCAGTGGAATGGTCTGGTCTGCTTTTTCCTGAGAGAAACAGATTGCACCTATATAGGAGCTGGACAGACAGGTCAGCATGCTAAGGCACTGTGGCTGAGCTTTGTAGCAACCCAAGGGTTGCAGGTTCGACCCCCGACGAGGTCGACTGAGCCTTTCATCCTTCCGAGGTTGATAAAATGAGCAGCGCCTTGAGACCCTTATCGGTGGTTAGCCGTGCTTTACAAGTACCCAATACATACATACATATGGACACCTGGGATTTTTAACATTATTGGTCCTATTTAACAAATGTCTGTCCGACATGATACGATCAGCAGATCATGTCCGACAGACATCGCTGAATGCGGAGAGCTCTTGTGAACTGCTGGTGCAACATTGCCCCCTGCCGATTTGCGGCCAATCGTATTCGATCGGGTTGATTTCACGCAATCTCTGTCCGCCTCCTCAGAGCAGATGGACAGGTTATGGAGCAGCGGTCTTTAGACCGCTTCTTCATAACTAGTGTTTCTGGCGTGTCTGAAGGCTCGCCAGAAACACGGCCCTTCAAGCTCCATACGGAGCTTGATAAATGGGCCCCTGAATCTCAACCCATAGCTGTTTGAGTGTAGCTAAAATGCTCTAATATAATCACACCTTTTCTGCTCATATATATTTTTACATACTATTTAGATAGTCTTAGCTCTTATTTCAAGGTATGAAATGACCAACTTTTTGAAGTAACTTTATTTTATTTTTAGAGTCAGCTGTTTAGTGTGCCCTTAAAATAGCTTTTGAAAGCAATAAACCCTGTGCCTACCAGAGACCAGCAGTGTAGTAGTACATTGAATTAGGCACTATACAACATCCTGTTCATCCTGGAGACTGGTGTTGGAAAGGAAAGCATATTAATATTGTAATATTCATGTGATAACATGGACAAAATGACGTTTTGATCTGAATTTTACTGTAAACAAAATATACTTTTGATTATAAATATTGTTAATTTCATCTTTCTAGTAAGTAATTGTCATAAAAGAAAGTCATCCTATTCAACAAAAAATATAAAATAGGTTTGAATGTATTGTACATTTTTAGTTATATATGGTGTAATGTGATCCTACTTTGTGTTTGAATTCAGCACTTTCATATTATGTCTTTCTTAAAGTGATGCAAACATTGGGTGTAGAGCCTCACACAGAGGCACTAGAAACTCCAGGGCCCCATAAAAAAAAAAAAAAAAAAAAAAAAAAAAAAAAATTGTTGATGTAATTGAACCAAATCACGATGTGTCTTCTCTATGTAATTATTGCATGAATGTATAGGGTAAAATGTGCTTTTGGTTCTTAAGTGTTTGTTCATACCCTTATGTGTACTTATGTCAGTTGTTTGTCTTTCAGAATCATCTATAAGTTGTTCAAGTACCTGGCCTGTTATAGCATCTTCAAAGTTTAAATCTATTTCCACATCAGTGGAATTAGTTAAAAACAGGTTGGGTTGTGGACTCAATGGATCCTACTGTCAAGATTGGCAGTGAATTGGAAAGGTGACTCTCATCATTATTATCTATCATAATTGAGATTCGATTGGAAAGTGGACTCTCATCAATTCTATCTACTGATGTTAGAATATGTCTATGCGAACTATCAATAGATTTTATTTTCATAAAGTGCTTTTTTAGCACAAATTTCTCTTTTAATTTTGTGAACAATGAGTGTACACAATCTGCAACTAAATATGTGTATATGTCTGTTAGTTATAAGTGTTAAGTGTCTATGATTATAGTGGTCTCCGTGTATACTGCCATAAGATAAAGGTTTTCCCCTTTGAACCAATGGCAATGTCCTCTTTTACTTGTATTTACAGCTCGGTTATATTAGTCATCCATTGGCTCACGGCATTTTACACAGACACCGCATACGTCAGGTGTTTGTGGGTATATTCTACAAATCTGGTTATTTATACCTGAATTGAGACACTCCCAAACTATCTTTGAGAAAGCGCCAGTGGGTGTGAAAAGCGCCAGTGACGTATCTCTTCTATTGTCTTTCATGAGTCTGTGAGTTTGTCTTCAATCTCATTTTTAAATGCATATCAAATAAACTTCTATTATGTTATATATACATACAAGGCTTGTGTATAGTGTATTTGCCCATGTTTTCTATGAATACTAAGGTGTACCTCTACGGTCATATCCACATATAAGGAGATTGTCATTTCTTTTGAGTACATTTTCCACAGACCATTACAACGTGGATATCCTACCTGCTATTTTGGATTCCCGTGTGTCAAGTCTGCTCTACGCTGCTAGGACGACAGCATTCACTCTCCTTGTGGATGAAAGGTAACCAGTACCATATCTCTAACCTCTATGTTTTATATATATATATATATATATATATATATATATATATAATTATTATTATTATTCTTTATTTATAAAGCGGCAACAGGTTCCGCAGAGCTGTCCATGGGTACAAAAAAGTACAACAGTAAAACAATATAATAAAAGACTAAATTTTACAGACAAAAACAGGGGGAATTGAGTGCCCTGTTCCCATGGGAACTTATGATCTAGATGAGTAGGAGGATGGGAAAAAGGAGGTGGGGACTGCAGAGGTGAGAATGATATTAGTGAGGAGATAGATGAGGGCAACTGTTAGGTAAGTGAAATTAATTTGTTACTGAGTCGGATGATAAGCTTCCCTGAACAAAAAGATCTTTAGGGAGCGTTTAAACGAGAGGTTAGGGGAAAGTCTGACAGCTCGAGGAAGTGCGTTCCAGAGGGTTGGTGCCGCACAAGAGAAGTCCTGTAGTCTAGCATGAGAGGAGGTAATGGTAGAGGAGGCAAGGAGCAGGTCATTGTTGGATCTTAGGGGGCGGGCTGGAGTATATTTGTTGATGAGTGAGGACAGGTAGGGTGGGGCAGCATTGGTGAGGGCTTTGTAGGTCAGGGTGAGAATTTTGAATTTAGCTCTGCTGTGAATGGGGAGCCAGTGAAGGGACTCACAGAGAGGTGCAGCAAATACAGAGGGTCGGGAGAGGTGGATTAGCCTGGCAGATGCATTTAGAATGGATTGAAGGGGAGAGAGGCGGGAGAGAGGGAGGCCAGTTAGTAGGTTATTACAGTAGTCAAGTCTGGATATTACCAGGGAGTGGATTAGCTGTTTAGTAGTTTCAGCGCTCAGAAACGGATGAATTTTGGAGATATTGTGTAGTGGTTGCGGCAGGATGAAGAGAGCAATTGGATGTCGGGAATGAAGGAATGAAGGACAGTTTTGAGTCAAGTGTGACTCCAAGGCAGCTGACTTGGGGTGATGGGGAGATAGTGGTGCCGACAACAGTGATAGAAAAATTAAAAACTGGAGTAGAGTTAGAGGGGGGGATTAGAAGTAGTTCGGTCTTGGACATGTTTATTTTTAGGTGGTGAGAGGCCATCCAGGAGGAAATGCCAGATAAGCAGTCGCTGATGTAAGAATTGACAGAAGGAGAGAGTGCAGGGGTGGATAAGTAGATCTGGGTATTATCAGCATAGAGGTGATAGTTGAAGCCAAAGCTGTTGATAAGTTTACCCAATGAAGAAGTGTAAATAGAGAAGAATAAAGGACCCAGGACAGAGCCTTGAGGTACTCCAACAGACAGAGGCAAAAGAAAGGAGGAGTCACCAGCAAAAGAGACAGAGAAGGATTTGTTAGAGAGATAAGAGTGAATCCAGGAGAGGGCAGTGTCACAGAGCCCAAGAGAGTTGAGAATCCATAGGAGAAGGGGATGGTCAACAGTGTCAAAGGCAGCAGAGAGGTCAAGTAAGAAGAGTATAGAGTAGTAACCTTTGTTTTTAGCAGACATGAGATCATTAGTAACCTTGGTGAGGGTAGTCTCAATTGAGTGATTGGGACAGAAGCCAGATTGCAGGGGGTCGAACAATGAGTTGGAGGACAGGAATCGGGTTAGGCGATCGAAAACTTTTTTTTTTAAAGGATCTTTGAAGCTGGCGGGAGTAGTGATATGGGGCGGTAGTTTGCAGGAGAGTTAGGGTCAAGGGAGGATTTTTTGAGGATGGGGGTGACCTTTGCATGTTTGAAGGAGGCAGGGAATGAGCTGGTAGAAAGGGATAGGTTGAATATGTGAATAAGAGATGGAGTGAGGGTGAAAGACAGAGAAGGTATTAGATGTGAAGGAATAGGATCAAGTGGGCAGGTAGTTAGGTGTGAGGAAGACAATAGGGAACCCACTTCACTCTCAATGGTTGGGAGGAGGGTGCAGAGGGTGGCAGAGGGGGTGGCTGGGAGTGAGGTTGGGAGATTGCAGGCTTGTGTTGGGATGCTTCTTCGGATGGTGTTTTATTGAAAAAGTAGCCAGCCAGGTCTTGAGCACTGAAAGCAGATGAGGGGGGTGATGCAGGTGGGTAGAGGAGAGTTGAAAATGAAGAAGAGTCTTTTAGGGTTTGAAGAGTGAGTGGATATAAGAGAAGAGAAGTAGGTTTGCTTAGCTAAGTGAAGGGCAGAGGTGTAAGAGTAAAGAATTAACTTATAGTGCATGAAATCAGGTTCAGTGCGGGATTTCCTCCAGGCACGTTCAGCAGTGCGGGAGCATTTTTGTAGGTAGCGTGTAGGTGGCGTGTCATACACAATTATGGCTGCTTAAGTTAGATTTTACACAATACACTCATAAGCAGACAAGCAATCCCTATTATCTATTTACTCTTGAGATATATAGGTACAGATGACATAGCTATAGAGATATATCAAGAGTAAATAGATAATAGGGATCCCTGGTCATCTTAAGTTCTGTAAAACCAAAGCATCATCAAGGGGGTAATTCTTATAAAGGAACCAATAGTTTCTGAAAACTACAAGCACAACACAAGATTCAGAATAAAAATAGATCGAGCCATAAGGAAATTCTGGTAAAAATTAGGCTAATATATTCATTAGTAACAACTTTTTAACACTTTACAATTTTAAAACTCACTGAGAATTGAAGCCTTGTGTCTTTTACAGGGGTAAGTTCTCCCTAGTGGCACAATGGATAGTGGCTACTTCCCTCTGAGATGTCAGAGTGCAGAGAGTAAATGGGAAATCCTGAGTCAATCAATTAAGAGCTCAGCCATCGACATATATATGGGAGCTCAGGATTTTTTTAGCCTTTGCAGAGACTACATGTGCAGTCAGGAGCCAATGTGCATGCCAAAGCCGCCAATGAGATCTATAGCTACGTTTGTGCTCAAGGCAGCTGGGCCCACCTAAGGGGGGCGTCTCCAGGGCCCGGTCTCAGTTGAACCCAGTAGTTATGCCCCTGGCCTCACACCTCCAACTGAAAATTTGCTTAAAGCAGAGAGAGCACATAATCTATCCCATACTTGGACCAGATCCATAACTTGTGTGTATTTTTGATGTAAGTCAAGGTTTTGGTGCCTGTATTATTCAGTCTGAGCTTTATAGTACTCATATTAGAGGGTTATAGATATTATTTTGGCTTGCCGCTGCTTATAAAACCTTGACCAATAAGATGTATTTCTGGAGGAACGTGTCCTTTCCCAGATCATGAGGATTAGCCAGAATATACAGACAGATGAGAAGAGGTCATGGTGGGAGCTAGTTTTGGGACTCAATCAGTCAAAAATAGGGTGCAATCAAATAGTTAAAGGGACATGAAACCCTTAAATTTTATTTCATGACTTAGGTAAAACACACAATTTTAAACAACTTTCCAGTTTACTTCTATTATCAAATTTGCTTCATTCTCTTGGTATGCTTTATTGAAGGAGCAGAGTGCACTACTAGTTTCTAACTGAACACATGGGGGAGCCAATGACAATTGGTATATATATGCAGCCACCAATCAGCAGCTTTCCTAGATAAACCTTTTTAAAAACTGAGAACAACAAATCACACCAAGGAACAACAAACTGGCAAAGATCGCTGTGGACCACGTGAATTCATAAACTGGAATGTGATGTGGCGTTATAAAACATGCAAGGTGCCAAAAAAGATGCAACAATAAAAATATAAATATGGCATTGGCCTGCCAGCAACCCCCAGCCTGACATATGATACATACTTTATCTATTGACATTCTTAGGGTTACCTGAAGCAAAAAATGACACAACCTGGTATTGCAAGTGGATAAAACAAAAACAGAAGCAGTATTAACCCTTTCGCAACAGGGTTAAAGTGAAACCACACGATCGTGCACACAATCGCGAGATTTCAATTATTGGATCGCATCTGGGGGGCGTCCCTACAACCCTAGGAACGCCCTCCAGACCGCAATCAAATCCTGGAAGCACAGAAGGCTTCAGGACAGCCATTAGCTATGACGTTCTATTCCGTCATAACGGCTTTAAAGCCCAGTGTAATTATGAGGGAATAGAACGGCATAACGGCATTAAAAGGTTAACTGAGCCATGGCGATGTTAACACACGATAGAGCTAAAATGTTTGTGCTCCACTTGTAATCTAGATCTAATATTTGCAAATACATAGCTAATGATTTGTTTATGAAATTCATTATTACAGTAGATGGTTAGATTTATAGCATTTGTTAAGCTTTGGGAAAGGGTTACACTATATCCCTTTATGTGTTACAAAGAGGTTATTATTATGACATTTCAAATATGATTGAAAAGCATGGACATTTATCATTTTAAACAGTTTCCAGTTAACTTCTATTATCATTTTTTTTATTCTCGTGGTAACCTTTGTTTAAAGGGGCAGTATACACCAATTTAAAAATAACTGTAATAGGCACTACTATAAAGAAGAAAGAGCACAGCTCCTGATCTAACAATCCAGTATAAAACCTTTTAAAAGCTTAGAAGCTCAAAGTTTAGCACTGTTGATGAGGTTAGGCTGGGACACATACTGAAAGGGGCTGAGAAAGCAGGAAAAGCAGACACTCCCCCATCCTCTGTACATGAAAAGACAGATTACACAAACAGGAGCATCTGATACTTTGGGGCTTGGTTAGGAGTCTAAAAATCAGCACAATGTTATTAAAAAATAAGCAAAAATATACATTTTACAAAAACAGTCCCAGATGGGCTATATAAATGGACCATCTACAAAACATGTATGCAAATAAAAATCTAGTGTTAAATGTCCCTTTAAACAACTTTCACATTTATTGCTATTATTAAATTTGCTTATTTCTCTTGGTACCTTTGTTGAATGAACACTTCAGGTGAGCCAATGGCAAGAAGCATATATAGACATCCATCAGCAGCTAGCTCCCAGTAGTGCATTGGTGCTCCTGAGCCTACTTAAGTATGCTTTTCAACAAAGGATACCTTCAGAACAAAGCAAATTAGATAAAAGAAGTACTTTGGAAAGTTGTTTAAATTGGCATGCTCTTCTTGAATCATGAAAGTTTAATTTTGACTTCCGTCCCTTTAAGAGAGTAGAGTGAGTTACCATTGGTTGTCAACCGATCCAGTAAATACAAAATCACAATATTAGATGTGTTACCTTACATTCAAGACAGTAGTGTATGAAGATGTATTATAATTTCACAATTTCACATAAACTTATCAACAGTTATGGCTTCAAATATCACCTCTATGCTGATGACACCCAGATCTACCTCTCCACATGGGCTCTCTCTCCCTCTGTCCTTTCTCATGTCAGCGACGTCTTATCTGGTATTTCTTCCAGGATGACCTCTCACCACCTAAAGATTAACATGTCCAAAACTGAGCTTCTTCTTATCCCTCCCCCTCAAGCTCTACGCCGACTTCTGATTTCTCTATCCCTGTTGATGGCATCACCATTTCCCCATCGCCCCAAGTCCGCTGCCTCGGAGTTACACTTGACTCAAATCTATCCTTTGTCCCCACATCCAATCGCTTTCTACATCCTGCCACAACCACCTACGCAATATTCCAAAGATTCGCCCTTTTCTGAGCGCAAACACCACAAAGCAAATAATACACTCCCTTGTTATTTCCCGACTTGACCACTACAATAACCTACTTACTGACCTTTCTCTTTCCCGCCTTTCTCTCCTTCAATCCATCATAAATGCCTCTGCCAGGCTAATCCACCTTTCCCGTAGCTCTATATCTGCTGCACCTCTCTGCGAGTCCCTTCATTGGCTCCCATTTCACAGCAGATTTAAATTAAAAATTCTCACCCTTACATACAAAGCTCTTACCAATGCCGCTCCCCACCCGCGACTATCACCTCTTCTCATGCTAGACTACAGGACTTCTGTCGTGCAGCACCTACCCTCTGGAACACTCTCCCTTGTGCTGTCAGGCTTTGCCCTAATCTTTCTTCCTTTAAATGCTCCCTGAAGACTTTTCTGTTTAGAGAAGCCGACCACCCAACTCAATAATAAATAAATTTCACTTACCTAACATTTCCCTCATCTAACTCTGCATTGACATCTCTCAATCTTTCAGTCCTCACCTCCTGTTTCTCAACCTCCTACCCTTCTGATTGTAAATTCCCACGGGAATAGGGCCCTCAATTCCTCCTGTATATGTGTTTGTAAATTGTGGCTTGCCTCTTACAAGTTTTATATCATTGTTTTATTTAAATGAATTGTATCCATGGACAGCGCTGCAGAATATGTTGGCGCTTCATAAATAAATTTCAAATCTTTGGTAATGCAATGCCGTTTAGGCCTCTTTGGTACTCACAAGGTTTAGTTAGTAAATCAAAAATGTGCAAAATGAAAATACTGTGTTGGAGGCGAGCATTTTGTTATTGCACTATTGTTTGCATATAACTGGGGGGTTGATTCCAGTCTTTCCTATTTTCTTTTTAAAAATCGTAAAAATGGTAGTATCCATTGATTTTTGTTTGTTTGTTTTAACAAAGTGATCACAATTTTTCCAAATCAAACATTTTAGAGAGTGCAATAGAGTCATGTACAAGTGAAGGAAGAAGTGGTTTACACAGGGTCTACTTACCCATAAATGGAACTGACAGTGAAAAAATGTAAGGCACAAAAATAACACCTGAGGTTTCACAGGGAGGGGCACAAATAGCCCCCCCCCCCAGCATAATGACTGCCCCCCCCCATGTGAGCCTCAACTGAGGTCACCCCAGGTTTCACCACCACCACCACCACTTTGCCAGGATCTCGGTAGCTCTGCTGGATCCTGTACATGGAACACGGTTTACCTGGGCCCGCCCACAAAACAAAAGTAGACCTCCTAGAAAAAAAAAAATCAGAAATCATATAACATATGAAACATTGTTCATTTCTAGGGAAAAAAAAGCTAAATTCTTGTGCTCCGTTTAAAGGTCCCCCCTCCAAAAACAAAAAAGAAACCTCTGAAATGATTATTTATTGAATCTAATAACTTGACGTAAATGCATTGGAAAAGTTTAAGATACATTGTTTAATGTAGTGTATTCAAATGATTTGCAATAGATTTGAATTAAAAAAACAAAACAAATAAAAACCCAATCAATGCACTTCAGAAGTGATAGCTGACTGGAATGGATCAAAGCCGTCACGATTGTGGCCAGTTCTATTCATGCCTTATTTCTTATACACTGCATTTCATACAGCAACCATATCTAAGTACATTATTGTTCAATTTTTTTCAGAATACATTTATTTTCAAGAGACATATGTGTGTCCCCAGATAACTTTACAATAAGAGTCCTATTTTCCTGCAGTTATTACTCAATTGAATAGACATCTTTTATGATAAGGTACTTTAAAAAGAGTGGAAGGAACGGTTCATTTTAATCAGGAGAAAGGGAAATATTTTATTTTATTAATCTGTAAAGTAAAAGAACAAATGTCTTCTTGTGTATTTTATTGCGCAAAAGGAGAAAATCATTGTTCTTGGTCTATCCTTTAATGCTAAGTACAAGCAAACACCCAATGTGTCAATATGCCCTATTAAATTAACCTAATTTGTGAACACTTTGGCAGCTGACTATTGAGGACACATTCAGCATGATAACGCAATGGTTGGGGGAAACATTGGGTTCAATAGGTCTGACTGAACAGTACTTTTACACTAATATTATAATATTTAGAATGAGTGTTTGATTGCTAGAGAGAACATACAATGCCTTTGCATGGACCCAGGTGTGAGAATATTATTATACATTGTTTTCCACTCTTATTCTGACCCAGTTTTAAAAATTGTAATAAAATGTAACAAAGGTTCAACCTGTATGATCAATAGAAAAACAGCTCTTGAAATTAATAGGCTATAAGGAACAGAAGCTATGTAGTAATTACTGTTATGTTTGGGGACAATTTTAATACTATTTGAAACCCTTATAAAAAAAAAAAAAGTTTTTACCCAACTTTGAAGTTAACATACATTAAAGGGAAATCATAAAAATGTATTTTAAAAGTAATTTCTTAAAGAATATATTATCAATAAATATCTAAAAATTGTGTGAATAAAAAAGTATTGACAAAAAAGACAGTATTTTGAGTAGAAATGAAAGGGACAGTCAAGTCCAAAATAAACTTTCATGATTCAAATAGGGCATGTCATTTTAAACAACTTTCCAATTTTACAAAATTACAATATTAGATGTGTTACCTTACATTCAAGAAAGTAGTGTATGAAGATGTATTATAATTTCACAATTTCACATAAACTTATCAACAGTTATGGCTTCAAATATCACCTCTATGCTGATGACACCCAGATCTACCTCTCCACATGGGCTCTCTCTCCCTCTGTCCTTTCTCATGTCAGCGACGTCTTATCTGGTATTTCTTCCTGGATGACCTCTCACCACCTAAAGATTAACATGTCCAAAACTGAGTTTCTTCTTATCCCTCCCCCTCAAGCTCTACGCCGACTTCTGATTTCTCTATCCCTGTTCATGGCATCACCATTTCCCCATCGCCCCAAGTCCGCTGCCTCGGAGTTACACTTGACTCAAATCTATCCTTTGTCCCCACATCCAATCGCTTTCTACATCCTGCCGCAACCACCTACGCAATATTCCAAAGATTCGCCCTTTTCTGATCGCAAACACCACAAAGCAAATAATACACTCCCTTGTTATTTCCCGACTTGACTACTGCAATAACCTACTTACTGACCTTTCTCTTTCCCGCCTTTCTCTCCTTCAATCCATCCTAAATGCCTCTGCCAGGCTAATCCACCTTTCCCGTAGCTCTATATATGCTGCACCTCTCTGCGAGTCCCTTCATTGGCTCCCATTTCACAGCAGATTTAAATTAAAAATTCTCACCCTTACATACAAAGCTCTTACCAATGCCGCTCCCCACCCGCGACTATCACCTCTTCTCATGCTAGACTACAGGACTTCTGTCGTGCAGCACCTACCCTCTGGAACACTCTCCCTCGTGCTGTCAGGCTTTGCCCTAATCTTTCTTCCTTTAAATGCTCCCTGAAGATTTTTCTGTTTAGAGAAGCCGACCACCCAACTCAATAATAAATTAATTTCACTTACCTAACATTTCCCTCATCTAACTTTGCATTGACATCTTTCTCAATCTTTCAGTCCTCACTTCCTGTTTCTCAACCTCCTACCCTTCTGATTGTAAATTCCCACGGGAATAGGGCCCTCAATTCCTCCTGTATATGTGTTTGTAAATTGTGGCTTGCCTCTTACAAGTTTTATATCATTGTTTTATTTAAATGAATTGTATCCATGGACAGCGCTGCAGAATATGTTGGCGCTTCATAAATAAATTTCAAATCTTTGGTAATGCAATGCCGTTTAGGCCTCTTTGGTACTCACAAGGTTTAGTTAGTAAATCAAAAATGTGCAAAATGAAAATACTGTGTTGGAGGCGAGCATTTTGTTATTGCACTATTGTTTGCATATAACTGGGGGGTTGATTCCAGTCTTTCCTATTTTCTTTTTAAAAATCGGAAAAATGGGAGTATCCATTGATTTTTGTTTGTTTGTTTTAACAAAGTGATCACAATTTTTCCAAATCAAACATTTTAGAGAGTGCAATAGAGTCGTGTACAAGTGAAGGAAGAAGTGGTTTACACAGGGTCTACTTACCCATAAATGGAACTGAGAGTGAAAAAATGTAAGGCACAAAAATAACACCTGAGGTTTCACAGGGAGGGGCACAAATAGCCCCCCCCAGCATAATGACTGCCCCCCATGTGAGCCTCAACTGAGGTCATCCCAAGTTTTACCACCACCACCACTATTTTGCCAGGATCTCGGTAGCTCTGCTGGATCCTGTACATGGAACACAGTTTACCTGGGCCCGCCCACAAAACAAAAGTAGACCTCCTAGAAAAAAAATAAATCAGAAATTATATAATATATGAAACATTGTTCATTTCTAGGCAAAAAAAAAGCAAAATTCTTGTGCTCCTTTTAAAGGTCCCCCCTCCAAAAACAAAAAAGAAACCTCTAAAATGATTACTTATTGAATCGAATAACTTGACGTAAATGCATTGGAAAAGTTTAAGATACATTGTTTAATGTAGTGTATTCAAATGATTTGCAATAGATTTGAATTAAAAAAAAACAAAACAAATAAAAACCCAATCAATGCACTTCACAAGTGATAGCTGACTGGAATGGATCAAAGCCGTCACGAATGTGGCCAGTTCTATTCATGCCTTATTTCTTTTACACTGCATTTCATACAGCAACCATATCTAAGTACATTATTGTTCAATTTTTTTCAGAATACATTTATTTTCAAGAGAAATATTTGTGTCCCCAGATAACTTTACAATAAGAGTCCAATTTTCCTTCAGTTATTACGCAATTGAATAGACATCTTTTATGATAAGGTACTTTAAAAAGAGTGGAAGGAACGGTTCATTTTTATCAGGAGAAAGGGAAATATTTTATTTTATTAATCTGTAACGTAAAAGAACAAATGTCTTCTTGTGTATTTCATTGCGCAAAAGGAGAAAATCATTGTTCTTGGTCTATCCTTTAATGCTAAAGTACAAGCAAACACCCAGGGGTCCATCCAATAAAAATCGTCGCCCGCAAAAGCCGGCGACGCCAATATTTGCGCGGGTTTGGTATCACATATACGGCGTAACCTAGAAGTTACGCGCGTATATTTCTGCCGTCGCCCGTAGTTTTTTGGGCTATAGGCAGGTATACCAAACCAGCGCAGTTTGGTATCCAATATGCAGCGTAAGGACTTACGTGGCGAAAATGGAGAAAACTTACTCCATTTTCACCTCGCCACAAAAAGCAGCCGTAAGAAGCCTTACGCTGACTATTGGAGCCCCGTAACTCCCTAAACTGGCTGCTAAAATAAACCTAACACCTAACGCATGCGCAATGTCTATCTCCCTGTCAACCGCGATCTTCTAAAATAAACCTAACACCTAACGCATGCGCAATGTCTATCTACCTGTCAACCGCGATCCCCCCCCCTCCGAAATCCCTAATAAAGTTATTAACCCCTAAACCGCCGCTCCCGGACCCCGCCGCCATCTACATAAACTAACCCCCTACTGTGAGCCCCTAAAACCGCCACCATCTACCTTATCTATCCCCTAATTAGAACCCCTTACACCGCTGTCATCTACCTTATCTATCCCCTAATCTGACCCCTTACACCGCCGCCACCTATATAAAAATTATTAACCCCTAATCTAATCCCCCTATACCGCCGCCAGCTATATTAATATTATTAACCCCTAATGTAAGCCACTTACACCGCCGCCATCTCTATTAAAATGATTAACCCCTTATTTAATCTACCTACCCCGCCGCCAGCTATATTATCTATATTAACCCTAAGTATATTATAGTTAATATAGGTATTACATTATATATATTAACTATATTAACCCTAATTATATTAGGGTTAATATAGTTAATATAGTTACTATAGTATTTATATTAACTATATTAACTCTATCTAACACTAACACCCCTAACTAAATTTATATTAAATTAATCTAATTCATTTATAAACTAAAATGTTCCTATTTAAATCTAAATACTTACCTATAAAATAAACCCTAAGATAGCTACAATATAATTAATAATTACATTGTAGCTATGTTAGGGTTAATATTTATTTTACAGGTAAATTGTTAATTATTTTAACTAGGTATAATAGCTATTAAATAGTTATTAACTATTTAATATCTACCTAGTTAAAATAATTACCCAATTACCTGTAAAATAAATCCTAACCTAAGTTACAAATACACCTACACTATCAATAAATTAAATAAACTACAAACATCTATCTAAAAATACAATTAAATTAACTAAACTAAATTACAAAAAAAAAACACTAAATTACAAAAAATAAAAAAAGATTACAAGATTTTTAAGCTAATTACACCTATTCTAAGCCCCCTAATAAAATAATAAACCCCCAAAATAAAAACAAATCCCTGCCCTATTCTAAATTAAAGAAATTTCAAAGCTCTTTACCTTACCAGCCCTTAAAAGGGCCTTTTGTGGGGCATGCCCCAAATAATTCAGCTCTTTTGCATACAAATACAATACCCCCCCCCCCCCATTACAACCCAGAACCCACATACACCTATTCTAAAACCACCCAAACCCCCCTTAAAAAAGCCTAACACTACACCCCTGAAGATCTCCCTACCTTGTCTTCACCACACCGGGCCGAACTCCTGATCCGATCCGGGCGATGTCTTCCTCCAAGCGGCAAAGAAGAATTCTTCCTCCGGCGATGTCTTCCTCCAAGCGGCAAAAAAGAATTCTTCCTCCGGCGACGTCTTCCTCCAAGCGGCAGCAAAGTCTTCATTCTTCCGGCGGCATCTTCAATCTTCTTTCTTCGCTCCGCCGCCGCGGAGCATCCATCCCGGCCGACTACTGAACTACGAATGAGGTACCTTTAAATTACGTCATCCAAGATGGCGTCCGCCGAATTCCGATTGGCTGATAGGATTCTATCAGCCAATCGGAATTAAGTTAGAAAAATCTGATTGGCTGATTGAATCAGCCAATCAGATTCAAGTTCAATCCGATTGGCTGATCCAATCAGCCAATCAGATTGAGCTCGCATTCTATTGGCTGATCGGAACAGCCAATAGAATGCAAGCTCAATCTGATTGGCTGATTGTATCAGCCAATCGGATTGAACTTGAATCTGATTGGCTGATTCAATCAGCCAATCAGATTTTTCTAACTTAATTCCGATTGGCTGATAGAATCCTATCAGCCAATCGGAATTCGGCGGACGCCATCTTGGATGACGTCATTTAAAGGTACCTCATTCGTAGTTCAGTAGTCGGCCGGGATGGATGCTCCGCGGCGGCGGAGCGAAGAAAGAAGATTGAAGATGCCGCCGGAAGAATGAAGACTTTGCTGCCGCTTGGAGGAAGACGTCGCCGGAGGAAGAATTCTTCTTTGCCGCTTGGAGGAAGACATCGCCGGAGGAAGAATTCTTCTTTGCCGCTTGGAGGAAGACATCGCCCGGATCGGATCAGGAGTTCGGCCCGGTGTGGTGAAGACAAGGTAGGGAGATCTTCAGGGGGGTAGTGTTAGGCTTTTTTAAGGGGGGTTTGGGTGGTTTTAGAATAGGGGTATGTGGGTGGTGGGTTGTAATGGGGGGGGGGTATTGTATTTGTATGCAAAAGAGCTGAATTCTTTGGGGCATGCCCCACAAAAGGCCCTTTTAAGGGCTGGTAAGGTAAAGAGCTTTGAAATTTGTTTAATTTAGAATAGGGCAGGGAATTTTTTTTATTTTGGGGGTTTATTAGTTATTATAATTTAGTTTAGTTAATTTAATTGTATTTTTAGATAGATGTTTGTAGTTTATTTAATTTATTGATAGTGTAGGTGTATTTGTAACTTAGGTTAGGATTTATTTTACAGGTAATTGGGTAATTATTTTAACTAGGTAGATATTAAATAGTTAATAACTATTTAATAGCTATTATACCTAGTTAAAATAATTAACAATTTACCTGTAAAATAAATATTAACCCTAACATAGCTACAATGTAATTATTAATTATATTGTAGCTATCTTAGGGTTTATTTTATAGGTAAGTATTTAGATTTAAATAGGAACATTTTAGTTTATAAATGAATTAGATTAATTTAATATAAATTTAGTTAGGGGTGTTAGTGTTAGATAGAGTTAATATAGTTAATATAAATACTATAGTAACTATATTAACTATATTAACCCTAATATAATTAGGGTTAATATAGTTAATATATATAATGTAATACCTATATTAACTATAATATACTTAGGGTTAATATAGATAATATAGCTGGCGGCGGGGTAGGTAGATTAAATTAGGGGTTAATCATTTTAATAGAGATGGCGGCGGTGTAAGGGGCTTACATTAGGGGTTAATAATTTTAATATAGATGGCGGCGGTGTTAGGGGCTCACTTTAGGGGGTTATAGATATAATATAGCTGGCGGCGGGGTACGGGAGCGGCGGTTTAGGGGTTAATAACTTTATTAGGTTGCGGCGGGGTACGGGAGCGGCGGTTTAGGGGTTAATACATTTTTTATTGTTAGGATAGTGAGGGGGGATAGCGGATAGAGGTTTAGACGTGTCGGGCTTTGTTAGGGAGGCGTGTTAGACTTGTCGGGCTATGTTAGGGAGGCGTGTTAGACAGTGCGGGTGATTTAGACTTTAGTCAGGTTTTATAGGCGCCGGCAGTTTCTAACGTGCCGAAAGTCACTGGCGACGCCAGAAATTTGTACTTGCGCAGATTTCTGGACATCGCTGGTTTGTCAGACTTACGGCACGTTAGCATCTGACGGCGACTTATATAGGATAGCTCGAGTTGCGAGCTGAAACTGCGGGCGACGCTGGTTCCCTCGCTTGCGCCGCAAACTGCGATCTATATCGGATCGCGCCCCCAATGTGTCAATATGCCCTAATAAATTAACCTAATTTGTGAACACTTTGGCAGCTTACTATTGAGGACTCATTCAGCATGATAACGCAATGGTTGGGGGAAACATTGGGTTCAATAGGTCTTACTGAACAGTACTTTTACACTAATATTATAATATTTAGAATGAGTGTTTGATTGCTAGAGAGAACATACAATGGGGGGTAGTTATCAAAAGGTCTACTTGAAATCCGCCGGAAATCCGCGTTGTACACGTCGCGAACTGGCTTCGCCTCAGTTATCAAAGTGTCTAAATCGGACGAAGTTGATTTTTGGTGACGTAACATACGATTTGGCGCTCTCAATTCGACACAGATCGATTCGAGTAGAAAACCTCTGGAAAAATTGCGGATTCCAATGCTTTCACCCTGCTCTTCGACACAATTAGAAGCTTTCTGATAGTTATCAAAAAATGACCACTTACGCTCGCGTCTTATCCGACGCAGCGTACCTCATTTTCAATCCGCCGCCTCAGAGGTCGCGGATCCTATAGTAATCAATGGGCTCGAGTCGATCATGTCACCTAATAAAACTATGGGAATTTTTTTTTTTTTTTTTCCACTTGTTACAGTTTATGGAACTGAAAAACACATGCACACAAAGGATAGGAAAAGAATGAAAACACTGCACAGCAAATGTTATATTTTTGAAAATGAAAAACACATGCACACAAAGGATAGGAAAAGAATGAAAACAATGCACAGCAAATGTTATAATTTTGAAAATTAAAAACACAGGCACACAAAGGATAGGAAAAGAATGAAAACAATGCACAGCAATTGTTATAATTTTGAAAATGAAAAACACATGCACACAAAGGATAGGAAAAGAATGAAAACAATGCACAGCAAATGTTATAATTTTGAAAATTAAAAACACAGGCACACAAAGGATAGGAAAAGAATGAAAACAATGCACAGCAATTGTTATAATTTTGAAAATGAAAAACACATGCACACAAAGGATAGGAAAAGAATGAAAACAATGCACAGCAAATGTTATAATTTTGAAAATTAAAAACACAGGCACACAAAGGATAGGAAAAGAATGAAAACAATGCACAGCAATTGTTATAATTTTGAAAATGAAAAACACATGCACACAAAGGATAGGAAAAGAATGAAAACAATGCACAGCAATTGTTATAATTTTGAAAATGAAAAACACATGCACACAAAGGATAGGAAAAGAATGAAAACAATGCACAGCAAATGTTATAATTTTGAAAATTAAAAACACAGGCACACAAAGGATAGGAAAAGAATGAAAACAATGCACAGCAATTGTTATAATTTTGAAAATTAAAAACACAGGCACACAAAGGATAGGAAAAGAATGAAAACAATGCACAGCAATTGTTATAATTTTGAAAATGAAAAACACATGCACACAAAGGATAGGAAAAGAATGAAAACAATGCACAGCAAATGTTATAATTTAGAAAATGAAAAACACATGCACACAAAGGATAGGAAAAGAATGAAAACAATGCACAGCAATAATGCTATCAATTAATTATACACAATACAAAAGAGGCTATTATTTAATTACACACAATACAGATTAGGCTATCAATCAATTATACAAAACACATGCAAATTTACATCGGCATTATATGAATTCTGATTTGGTTTGGATGGCAGCATCGTTGAGGCTTATAAGGTAAATCACTAGGATAATGTTTGATAGTCATGTTTTTAAGTCAGTTGCTAGTATCCCTTTTGGGAGATAAAATGCCTTTCTAAATTTCATGGCTTTATGTCACTGTGTAACTTTGTACTTTAAAAATACATTGAAATGATTTCAGTCATTTGCTAGGATCCCTTTTTGTAGCTACAATAATTATAAATGTCAGCTTTATGTCAATGTTTAACTGCACTTTCAAAATACATTTGAGTTGTAAATGTTATTAGGAATCACATCAAGAATAACAAAATATTTCACATAATGTTCAACACAGCATTCTTTTTGTTACTTAGGATTGAAAAATCTTAATTCTCTAATATTTAATAGTAAAACACAGTAATCACTGACCTTTTTCACCTTCATAATGCTGCCATCCAAACAGAAAAATATGAAATAACATTGAAACTAGAGCAACATACTCATGTGTTTTGAATAAATAATTTGGATAATTAAACAGACACCTGCATTTCTTACAGGTGATACACACCTGAATGGCTCAATAAGATATGTTTATGAACATCGTATTGTGCTCGTCAAATGACGCGATAAAAAAGACATATACGTCACTAGTATTTAGTAGTTGATCAATTAGTCACTTTAATTGAGCGTTATATGACGCGATACTTAACGAAATGTGCAAGCCATGTCTTAGGTAATGATTGCTGCACCAATTTAATTACTGAAAACGTTCACATCTGTGAAACTAGGCATCATAAAAGGGGCTGTTCAATCACTGATTTTCATTATTATTGTTTGGTTCTTGGTTTGAGGATGGACATCCTCAATGTTGTCAATTTTGTGCTTTTATTAAGGAGACGCAGGGCAAGACGGGTGTTGATGGCTGCAATACAAGATGGAAGACGCTGGCGAGTGCCAAGGGTTTTCTACCCAAGGATTGGGCTCCATGCCCTCAGTGACCGAGAGGTGATCTGTCGATTTCGACTGGATAGGGCCTCTATTGAGAGGCTCTATATCGAGATCGCGGACTCTCTCAAGCCACTCACTAGAAGAACGAGGGCAATCCCTGGGATGGTAAAGCTTCTGGCGGTCCTCTATTTCTTGGCAACTGGGTCATTCCAGGCTGTGACAGGTCTAGGCGTTGGTATGAGCCAGACAACCTTCTCACGTCATCTGAAGGTTGTCCTGGATGCTTTGCACCGACGCCTAGTCCATCATGTCCACTTCCCAAACACACCGGAGGAGTGGCATGCTGTCAAGCTCCAGTTCTACCATCGAGCTGGATTGCCAAGGGTATTGGGGGCCATCGACTGCACTCACATCCTAGTGCAGCCTACCAGGGATGAAGAAGAGCCCTACCGGGATAGGAAATTCAATCACTCGCTGAATATCCAGGTCATCTGTGACGCCAGGTTGAGGGTGATGAGTGTTCGATCTGGACTCCCTGGCTGCAATCACGATTCCTTCGTCCTCCGGGATTCTGCCATCTACCATCGGTTCCAGGAGGGCCAAATGCCAGAGGCAATCCTGATAGGTAAATATATATTACATACTCTAACCCAGTGATTTGAAACCTTTTATTGTCCGTGGCACACTTTATTACATTTAAAAATGTTACTAAATCATACATTGTAGCCTTATACAGGATATATATATATATATATATATATATATATGTGTGTTTTTATATATATATATATATATATATATATATATATATGTATATATATATATATTTTTTTTTTTTTATTTATATTTATGTGTATATATATATATATGTGTTTATATATATATATATATATATATATATATATTCACACACCCACATACTGTACTGTGCTGTCATGCCATGCCTCCTACAAAATATACATGACATATTGACACTCATTCACAATCAATCATAGTGATTGTCTGTGAATGAATGTCAATGTCATGGTTGTAAATGATGCCTGATGATCCCGTCAAATACCTCCCAATATTTAGAGTTTTGAAAGAGGTACACAACCGCACTGTTGTCAGCCACAGCACACCTGAGGATCTCTGACATGGCACACTAGTGTGCCACGGCCCATTGGTTGAAAAACAATGCTTTAACCATATGTATATGAAATATTTTAATCATTCCTATTGCTAATGTCAATTCTCTATTTTGTTTTTTCAGGTGATTCTGGGTATACGTGTCTTCGTGGCTGTTCACACCCGTCCAAAACCCCAACGGAGTGGAAGAGGTGCGCTACAACCGTGCACACAAGGCAACAAGATCTGTCATTGAGCGCACCTTTGGCGTGCTGAAGAGCCGTTTCCGCTGCTTGGACATCTCTGGTGGTGTCCTTCAGTACGCCCCCTCCAAAGTCTCCTTAATTTTTATGGTTTGCTGTATGTTGCACAATATTGCCCTAAAAATCCCGGATATAGATATGGAGAGCTTGGACAATGAATATGGTGAATTCATCGACCCAGACCTGGAGCACAATGCTCTGGGTGTCCAAGCTCGATCAGTCTATATCCAGGGGGTTTTTGGGCAAGAAGGTTGATTGTGCAACATACAGTTTTTATTTGTGTTTTTCTTTACTTTACATTATTATTTGTAATCCAAAAGCTGATATATTTTGGATTACCTTTGAGCAAATATTGTCATTTCTATGAATGAAATTGTATATCATTGTAAAGCCATTGATTGAAAATGGTTTATTTTTGAATATGTTGCTATTGTTTAATGTAAAGTTGATGAGACACATGTTTAATAAAATCTCATTAAACAAATTTTTTAAAGATCTACACTTGACTCTTTTGTTATTTGTAAGGATATAACAATAAATATTTATTAATGTGTTAATATTCTGTATTTCATTTTTTTAAAATGACCATTTTATTTCATTTATTTAGGCATACTTGTGTTTTAGAATAAACAGGTTTATCACCATAAATGTTCCAGAATAAATAATTACATTCTTGCATTTACAATTAATCTAACAAGATAATGAAGAACATCAGTGAATAGTAGTAAATTAAAAGGTTGCTTAAAATGTCATGCTCTATCTGCATAACAAATAAAACAAATTCATTGGTTCATTGTCCCTTTAACGTGCATGAGCTCAATGTTATGTATATTAATTTTAACGGTAACATTATAATAATATAAAATCTAAGATACAATTATTTTTTTCATTAATGGACCTAGCAGCAATGCACTACAGTTCTATACATGTTTTTTTGGTGCTGTCTGTCTTTATCTACATCACAGTTTTTCTCTCTCTTTCTCTCTCTCTCTCTTTCTCACAATACCCCCCTCACAATCCCTCTCTCTTACTCACATTCCCCCCGCACAATCTCTCTCTCTCTCTCTCTCTCTTTCTCTCTCTTTCTCTCTCTTTCTCTCTCTCTCTTTCTCTCTCTCTCTTTCTCTCTCTTTCTCTCTCTCTCTCTCTCTCTCTCTCTCTCACAATATCCCCCCTCTTTCTCTCTCTCTCTCACACAATATCCCCCCTCTTTCTCTCTCTCTCTCACACAATATCCCCCCTCTTTCTCTCTCTCTCTCTCTCTCTCTCTCTCTCTCACACACAATATCCCCCCTCTTTCTCTCTCTCTCTCTCTCTCTCACACACAATATCCCCCCTCTTTCTTTCTCTCTCTCTCTCTCTCACACAATATCCCCCCTCTTTCTCTCTCTCACACAATATCCCCCCTCTTTCTCTCTCTCACACAATCGCCTCTCTCTCTCCCTCTCTCCCTCACAATCCATCTCTCTCTCTCACAATCCCTCCCTCTTTCTCTAACACAAACTCTCTCTCTTTCAATATCTCTATGTATTAAGTTATTCTCTCTCTAAATATATTTTTTATAATGTTTTAACTAATAAAGAGACCCCCGAACTTAATGATTTTTTATGTGTTATTTATATAGAAAATACAAATGTAATCAAATTATTAATTATTCAATTGTTTTTTAAAACTAATCTTTATATATTTTTTAAAATAATCCTTTTGGTAACTTTACATGCCAACCCATTTTGTTGAACTACCTTGGTTGTTCTTGTTGATTGGTGTATACATTCATCCACCAATAAATAAGTTCGGTCCAAGGGTATGGACTTTAATTTTAAAATAAAGATATAAAAACAATTAGCAAAAGTGTTTTAAAATGTGAATATCACATGTTAACAATTAATATTTTAAATATAAATATTGATTCAAGTTCACTTTATTATAATAACTTTTTTCTCCAAAAGCTCAATATTATAAATCTTCAAAGAAAATAACATGTAATATGTTTATTAAATTTAACATTTAATAATAAGAGTAGTTAAAGGGCCATGATACCAACATTTTTTATTTCATGATTTAGAAAGATAATGCATTTTTCAACATCTTTCTAATTTTCTTCTATTATCTAATTTTTTAAATTCTCTTGATATTCTTTGATGAAAAGCATATCTAGATATGCTCAGTAGCTGCTGATTAGTTGCAGCACATAGAAGCCTCATGTGATTGGCTCACCCATGTGCATTGTTTTTTCTTCAAATTAGTATATCTAAAATATTAAGCAAAATAAATAATAGAAGTAAATTGTAATGTTGTTTAAATTTGTATGTTCTATATGATTCATGAAAGATTTTGAGTTTAGTGTCCCTTTAATATATTACTTATGCATTCAATTAGAACATCAGTCATTTGTAACGTGTGAATCAAGTAATAACAAACACATTTGTTAATGTTTAAAAATATATTTTTATTTTCAAACCAAAAAAAAAAAAAATGTAATCATATTTTTAAATTAATAGTCATAAAAAGAGAAAAACATATAATAATTTAAAAATATTGTATACATATTTTTAAATTAAAAATAATAAAAACATAAAAAGATTTAATAATTTAAAAATATTTTATTCATATTTTTAAATTAAAAATCATAAAAACATCGACATTTATTTAATTTTAAAATATTCATTACATATTAAAAAATTAAAAATAGTAAAAACATCGACATTTTTTTAATAATTTAAAAATATTATTGACATATTTTTAAATTAAAAATCATAAAAACATCGAGACATTTAGTTAAAAACTTAAAAATATTTTATTCATATTTTTAAATTTTTTTAATAATTGAAACCTAAAATTATATTAAAAACCCTAATAAAATGAGCACATTAAAACACCCTAATCTTTTTTTCTTTTGGGTGAGGGAGAGAGGGAGGGTGATCTCTCCCTTGTTGCCCTTCTCCCAAAGATTAAAATCATCTGACGACTTAAAACCCTGTTGTCTTCGTCCACCCTCTCCCGACGCTGCCGTTCTAGCTGGTCTTCAGCTGCTCTGGCCCTATCAAAAGCTAATCTTTCCCTATCCAAATTTAACCTATCCCTCTCCAATTCTAATCTTCAACTATCCATACGTCTATTTAATTCTAATTTTTCCCTCTCTAACTCTATTCTGATACTGTCCCTACGTCGCTCATATTCAAATCTTTCCCTCTCTAAATCTAATCTAGCTGTTTCTACTCTAAACCTTTCCCTTTCTATATCTAATATTTCCCTATCTACTGAGATGACCCGATCTAATATCTGCCCCTGTTGGTCAATAGATAAGCATAATGCCCCACGCAACTCTCGGTGTTCTGCCCGGTACTGCCTGGCCAGATCTAACATTTCCCCTACTGCCTCCTCATCAGTGATGCGAGGCAGTTGGTGGCCAGGATCAGCACGGCCATGAGCTGATGGGGCATGACCAACAGGGGCATGAGGGTCACCAGGGTCCAAAGCAGCTGGTTGTTCAGGGTCAGGAGGGGCAGAACGGCTGAGAGAACCTATTTCTGATGTTCCCTGGGAGAGTCCCTGATCCTGTGATTCTGGAAATAGGTTCTCTCCCAGGGACGACTCCTCTGTGAAATCTCTCAGCTCACGAAGACAACAGTCGATCTCCTCCGAAGTCAGTAATGCACGCTCGGCATCTAAAGAAATTAAAAATAAAATATATATTGTTAGTTAACTTAATGTATTTGGAAGTATTAAATGCATATGATATTAAACATATATCTTAAATCAATCATAACACAATCAAATTTGTAAAACACAGTATTTTAACATTACTGAATTGTATATCGTATGTTATCTTAAATTTATAAACTAAATAAGAATGTGTATATTAATTTATACTTTTAAAATGGCTTAGTATCAAAAATATATCATATTCAATTTTTTTAAGAATTAATGACCGTACCACATCATTTTTAACACATCAATGTTATAAATTCAACCATATAAAACTCGGTTTATTCTGTTTATTAATCAATGACATGATTACAAGCACCACTAATGGTGTTATGAGCTTGAGTATTGACAATGATGTTGCACAGAGAATATATTCTAGGCCTATTTATCTTTTTTCGGTTGGACATGATCCAACAGTGCAGATAATGTCCACAATAACTCACTGAATGTAGAGAATGCCCCCTTCAGAGTCATGGACAATGGCCCGTCAGCACTGTGTTGTTCAATAAACAAGATCAGACTCAATTGTGGTGAATAGCGTCAAGGGTATGGAGCAGCTTTCTTTATACGTATGATTATAAATGCATGTTGTGTAAAGCCTGGATGCTCGCAATAAAATTTGTAATTACAACTACATTTGTCGGTTAAAACATGAGAGAGAGAGAGAGAGAGAGACATAGAGGTCCATTTATCAAGCTCCTTATGTAGCTTTAAGGGCCGTGTTTATTGGGAGTATACTGACTCTTTGAAAACAACTCTTATGAAGCAACAGTCTAAAGACCCCTGCTCCATAACCCTGTCCACCTGCTCTGATTTCTGAGAACTTATTGCTCCACACATTCAGCTATGTCGGTCATACCTGATCCGCACTGTTGTTTTGTAAATAGGCCTCAAAGAATGGTCATGCAATACACAGGTGATTATCCAAACCTTAAATTCATTTTAATTTCTAAAGAGTTGTAAATTAAAATATATGTAATGATCATCAAAGTGATAGTCTAGAAAGAACTAAACTTACATGATTCAGATAGATCATTACATATTAAGCAAGATTATTAGTTAATCCTATTATCAATAATGATTATTTTTCTTTTTATATTTCCTTGAAAATCTATACAAAGTAATAATACCAGCAGGCACATTATTTTTCAATAAAATGACGACCGTTTTTAGTTGATGGTTACATATAGAGAACAATGAAAAAGCGGTACCCAGGTGGTAAATCCAAAATGGCCTGTCTTTTAAGCTTACATTCAGGATTTTAAAAGAAAGATAGTAAGATAACATTCTATTTTTATTTTTTCTTTTACCTGAGGAGGAGATCGTAGATCTTGGAGGTGGTCCTAAAGCCCTTCGGACATCAACTAGATAAATAAAAATGAATATACATATTTAGAACTTAGACCAATCAGACAAGTGAAAACAATTAAATTCAAAGCAAGCTAATAATATTAAACATACCTGTAGATTGGCCAATGCTTGCTACATCAGGGGTGCTGCACATAATGTCCGGGTGCGTGGCGGCCGAGGAGAAGCTGTGGCTGGATTCAGTGTGGATACTGACGGGCAATAGCAGTGTATTATCGCCATTTTCAGCATCTTCACTCTCAGATTCAGCATCAGCAGCCACAGCAGCTGCTGCACTGGTAGATGCTTCAACAAAATACAAGAAATAAAATATGAGTAATATTGCACATAATGATATTAAAAGGGGCACTAAACCGAAAATCTTTCTTTCATGATTCCGATTGAGAATATAAATGTAAAACACATTTCTATTGACGTTCATATCTTCTTTTTCTCTATTTGTAAAATTTCCTTATTTGAAGAGAAAGCAATGCACAATGTTTTTCAAATCACATGATGCTTTTATGTGCATCATCCAATCAGCAGCTATTGAGCATATATAGATATGCTTTTCATCAAATAATCTGAATAGAATCAAACCAATTAGATAATATAAGTAACTTAAAATGATGTTCTACATTTAATTCTATTTCTAAATCATAAAATAAAAATTTTTGGTGTTATGTCCCTTTAATAAACATTTGATGGAACAATCACAAAAATGTGCAACATTAAGATTTCAAGTAATATCATCTTACCTGCCAACTCGTCAGTATCATGCCCCACTAAATCCAGACCGAGCGTTAGGTTTGCTCCCAGCTTCTCCCACAGCTGAACCTCATATTCAGTAAGTTCAGCCACATATGGCTCGCCACCACCAGTCCGACGTGCAGACTGTAACTCCCTGGACAGCTTGGCCTTTAAGTGTCTTTTGATGTCCGAAAACCATTTCTTACATGCATCCGCCGGTTTTGGATGATTCCCTTCGGCGGACACACTGTCAGCGATTGCTCCCCAGATTTGTTTTTTCCTGGAGAGCGAGGTTTTCTGGGCTTTAGAACCAATAATAAAATCGTAATGTTGTAAAACAAGGGTCACTAAAACTTTGTTTTGCTCATGATTAAATTGTATGCTGCGCCCTGACTTTGTTTTACCAGGCGCAGACATGACAAAGATAAAAATAGCAGCAAGAGAATAAATAAGCAATGTAAATAAATATCTCAACAGTCTTGTAGCTCTTGTACCTACAGCTCTTGTAAAGCATAGGTGATTAGACTCCATTTTACATTCCCTTTTATAGACTTGAAAAAAAATCTTAATTAGCAGTTAAGAATTGTCATTTTTATTTATTGTAATTATAAAACAATTAATATTAATATAAATACGTCATTTATGACGCCCGTTTAATGTAACGATCGAACGATCTCGATGTCTTAGATAATCTTTAATATTACATCTATGTCGCAGTATTAATTATGTTATGACGGATAAGCCGTCATACTTGTCTACAGTGTGTCATCCGTGTCTACAGTGTGTCATACATGCCTACAGTGTGTCATAGTTGTCTATAAAAGGGGTCAGTTTATTTTGTACTTTGAGGTCTATTGTCCGACAGGAGGGATCTCTTTAATTTTTGGCATTTACTTTGTAGCCGCATGAATACAAGGCAATCACAATTTAATTCAATAAACCGTAAGTAAATTAATTTGTTTTACGTTGCTTTAATACTGTTGCATGATTTGTTTATGTTAAGGAGTTAAACAGCAAGTTATGAACCCGTGAAACATAAACCGACAAGCAAAAACTTTTGGTACACTTTAAAGTTATAGTGAACACGTGAGACATGCAAAGAAAGTTATAGTGAACACGTGAGACATGCAATCAGCCAACCGAATATCATATTTATTTACAAACAATAACCAATCAAATTTGGCTTTATTTTGTATATCGCCGTCGCAATAATAAATAATATTTATTTTTTTATGTAATAATGCTGTCTACATCCACTCAGGCAGAATTGTAAATGTTTGTTTGGGATGAATACTAGTATATATGTATGACATCCTATAGACTAGCATGACGGATTATTAGCACTTATTTATATGTCGCCATCAATGTTTTTTCACTATTTTTGGAAATATATTCATTGCAAACATAATTAACAGTTGGGCCTAAGTGAATGTTGACGAAATATTTATACACCTTTTTATTTTTTAATGTGACAGCATTATACCTGACAGTAAATAAAGGAACATTTCAATATTTGAAATTTAAAGGACGTATGATTCGACAATCGTTTGTATTTTAAATTGTTTGTTATTGACATGCAAGTAATTAGTGGCGCATGTGTTAGATAATGTGAAAATGGAACACGTGCTACATATAATCCGCCAACCAAATATTGATATTTTTATGTACACTTGCAACAACCAATGATATTTCTCTATGATTGCTATATATACGTCGCACTTTAAAAAAAATTCAGAATTTTTTTTTGGAATTGAGTTGCAAGTATGTCTACCCCATTCACCCAGGGAGAATTGCTTATTCTGGTGTATGGGATGAATAGGTACTTTCCCCGTCGCATAGGCGGGGTAAGAGGGATTCAACATGAACATAGAGACCGCATCATCTATGAGATGATGCGGAGGATGAGGAGGGTGTCCGGGATTACCCGGACACGTCGAAGCTGTCTGAGAAGGTTTTCGGACCTTAGGCGGCGGGAGACAGAGCGCTATGAAGCGTTGAGAATGCAGGTCCGAATGTGTAAGTGATTGTCTTCGAAGTTAATAGATAGATGGATACTTAAATGATGCAATTCAATGAACAATTACATTAGTGGATCATTTTTTTTGTTTTTATTTTATTGTGTTACATGATTATATATTTGATTTCTTCAAGAATCTTATTGCCTTTTTAGCAGTCCTTTTTATTTTTGATATTTCTTTTGTATTTTATTTACTTCAATACCAAAAATTAGCATAACACAAAAAAATTATTACTGTAGAGCATTGATTTTTAAACATTTGTTTTGCCATGGTAAACTTTTTTCCTTTTAAAAATCCAAAAACAATCACACATTGAAGCCTAATACAGCATATATATATATATATATATATATATATATATATATATATATATATATATATATATATATATATATATATATACACATGTACACAAACACATACTGTATGTATTGTGCTGTTATGCCATGCCTCCTACAAACTACCCCTGCACTGGGAGTATAAAAAATAAAAAAGTTAAAAAAATATGTCACACTGTTGTTCACACTGTTGTGTTGTAGGTCTGCTGTGGCACACCTGAGGATCTCTCACGGCACACTAGTGTACCACGGCACACTGGTTGAAAAACACTGCTGTAGAGGATCAATGCAATACAATTTAGTTCAACATTAGATTATCAACATAATTGAATCTATAGAGACTTTAAATAAAACATTCATGCTCCATCATGTTTATTAACAATGAAACAAAGATTAATAATATATTTAAGATATATTTATATATATACCTATCTCTCTCTCTCTCTCTCTCTCTCTCTCTCTCTCTCTCTCTCTCTCTCTCTCTATATATATATATATATATATATATATATATATATAGAGAGAGAGAGAGAGAGAGAGAGAGAGAGATATTCATATGGATATGTATGTATATAGAGCTATATATCTATATAAAGCTATATCTCTCTCTTCTGTCTCTTCTGTCTCTTCTCTCTCTTCTCTCTCTTCTTCTCTCTTCTTCTCTCTTCTTCTTCTCTCTTCTTCTCTCTTCTTCTTCTCTCTTCTTCTCTCTCTTCTCTCTTCTTCTCTCTCTTCTTCTCTCTCTTCTCTCTCTTCTCTCTTCTTCTCTCTCTCTTCTCTCTCTCTTCTCTCTCTTCTCTCTCTCTTCTCTCTCTCTTCTCTCTCTCTTCTCTCTTCTTTCTCTCTTCTCTCTCATGCATTGATGCTGAAGATACATAACTCAACAATAATATTTAACCTGTATCTAATGTGTACATACAACTTTATATTTTAACAGATCGCAGGCGTGCCCAGATACCCAGATATATTCGGCCAGTGTCTATGGCTACGCCACGGAGCAACCGCTCCTCACCGCCATTGCCTGCGCGGTTTATAACAGCTCCTCATGGTAATTAGAATATTATCATATTGTGTTTTAATTATTTAACTTTAAAATTTTTGTTATTTGACATGTTATTAAAGGCAGCATGTTGAAAGGACAATAAAACGAAAGATTTACTTTCACAATCTAGATAAAGATTTGATTATTTTTTAAAGTTGACAGTATAGTGGTAATCCATTTACTTCATTATATATATATCATTTGATGAAGTAATAAGATTGCATATGGATGTGTCATGTAATCAAGGCATCTCTGATGATTAACAAATCTTCAACTACAGAGAAAATCTAGATATGCTTTTCTTAGAGATATAATAGAACAATTCATTAAATTATCATGATTGAAAACATTTAGAATCTCTTTATAAAAGATGAAAGGATTGTTTTTTAATTTCTCATTTACACTTGATGTATTTATTTATAAACAAAAAAAGTCATTTTGCAGACTTATAAAATTGATTTTAATGGAAGTTTTTTTAAATTTGGAATATGACATTGATCTTACTAATATTTATTCATTATTATGATTCATCTATTACAGAAGACCAAATGCCGCCAATGGGAGAGCACAAGCTGGTTCACCAGAAATAGAAGTGGCTAGGGCGGAGGAGGAAGAGGTTAATTTTTTTTTTGAAGAGGTGCCTAGGGAGGAAGAGGAGGAGGTGCCTATGGTTGAATGTAAGTTGAAAGAATATAATGTTTGACAAATTCAATATTGATAAATAATTTATCTAACATACATTATTTTCTTCTTTTTCTAGATCGAGATCAGGGGACCCAAACTGGTCCATTTTTAACTCCACTTTTTGAACAACTGGCTGAGGCCCTAACAGCTGTTTCCAGGGCAGTTAGAAACATACATCAGGCCCTAAATGAGATGTAATAATTTAAATTTGTTTGATTTAAAAAATATATATATATAATAAAAATTGTTTATTTTATAGTTATTATTGTCTCACTGTATTCATTTAAACATTAATTTATAGTGACATGACAAAAATAAAAAAACAGTATAAATATGCTACAATATTTATAAATCAATAGCTGCTGATTAATGAAAGCACATAGATGCATTGACACACATTTATTAAGGAGATGTGATTCTGGAAATTAGGAATCAACAGAAACCCAAGTTAGGGAGCAGCAGTATAAAGACTGATGATCAATAACCCCGTCCAACTGATCTTATGAGGCGGACAGTAATCTCAAACGTTAGAAATGAAACAGTACCATCGGGTTGATTGACACTCCCTGCTGGTAGTCAATTATCCTCAAGTCTGCAGGGTGCAGCGTTGCAGCAGGAGCACAGAAGAGCTGCCAGTGCAATGCTGAATAGAGAAAGAATAATCAGAAAGGTCTTGCGGACCTTATCCGCACTGTCGTATAAGGTCCGCCAGATATTTGTAAAATTAGAAGCGTTATATGATTGACTTCCACATATGCATTGATATTTCAAGTAAAATAGATTATCTGAGTAACGTGAAAATACACATCAAATGTTATTGTTCATGCTTCGAATAGTGACTTTGGAGTAGTATTATGAGTAATATTTGTATCTATTTTTATCTATTACATAATATCTCTCGCTATGTATGTATGTACATATATAGATATATACATATATATATAGAGATATATATACATACATAAACACATCTATTAGTATATTGGAAATTGACATTTAAAAATATGTACATACATACAGAGAGAGATATTAAATTATATATATATATATATATATATATATACATACATACAGGGAGTGCAGAATTATTAGGCAAATGAGTATTTTGACCACATCATCCTCTTTATGCATGTTGTCTTACTCCAAGCTGTATAGGCTCGAAAGCCTACTACCAATTAAGCATATTAGGTGATGTGCATCTCTGTAATGAGAAGGGGTGTGGTCTAATGACATCAACACCCTATATCAGGTGTGCATAATTATTAGGCAACTTCCTTTCCTTTGGCAAAATGGGTCAAAAGAAGGACTTGACAGGCTCAGAAAAGTCAAAAATAGTGAGATATCTTGCAGAGGGATGCAGCACTCTTAAAATTGCAAAGCTTCTGAAGCGTGATCATCGAACAATCAAGCCTTTCATTAAAAATAGTCAACAGGGTCGCAAGAAGCGTGTGGAAAAACCAAGGCGCAAAATAACTGCCCATGAACTGAGAAAAGTCAAGCGTGCAGCTGCCAAGATGCCACTTGCCACCAGTTTGGCCATATTTCAGAGCTGCAACATCACTGGAGTGCCCAAAAGCACAAGGTGTGCAATACTCAGAGACATGGCCAAGGTAAGAAAGGCTGAAAGACGACCACCACTGAACAAGACACACAAGCTGAAACATCAAGACTGGGCCAAGAAATATCTCAAGACTGATTTTTCTAAGGTTTTATGGACTGATGAAATGAGAGTGAGTCTTGATGGGCCAGATGGATGGGCCCGTGGCTGGATTGGTAAAGGGCAGAGAGCTCCAGTCCGACTCAGACGCCAGCAAGGTGGAGGTGGAGTACTGGTTTGGGCTGGTATCATCAAAGATGAGCTTGTGGGGCCTTTTCGGGTTGAGGATGGAGTCAAGCTCAACTCCCAGTCCTACTGCCAGTTTCTGGAAGACACCTTCTTCAAGCAGTGGTACAGGAAGAAGTCTGCATCCTTCAAGAAAAACATGATTTTCATGCAGGACAATGCTCCATCACACGCGTCCAAGTACTCCACAGCGTGGCTGGCAAGAAAGGGTATAAAAGAAGAAAATTTAATGACATGGCCTCCTTGTTCACCTGATCTGAACCCCATTGAGAACCTGTGGTCTATCATCAAATGTGAGATTTACAAGGAGGGAAAACAGTACACCTCTCTGAACAGTGTCTGGGAGGCTGTGGTTGCTGCTGCACGCAATGTTGATGGTGAACAGATCAAAACACTGACAGAATCCATGGATGGCAGGCTTTTGAGTGTCCTTGCAAAGAAAGGTGGCTATATTGGTCACTGATTTGTTTTTGTTTTGTTTTTTAATGTCAGAAATGTATATTTGTGAATGTTGAGATGTTATATTGGTTTCACTGGTAAAAATAAATAATTGAAATGGGTATATATTTGTTTTTTGTTAAGTTGCCTAATAATTATGCACAGTAATAGTCACCTGCACACACAGATATCCCCCTAAAATAGCTATAACTAAAAACAAACTAAAAACTACTTCCAAAACTATTCAGCTTTGATATTAATGAGTTTTTTGGGTTCATTGAGAACATGGTTGTTGTTCAATAATAAAATTAATCCTCAAAAATACAACTTGCCTAATAATTCTGCACTCCCTGTATAATAATTAGAAAATATGTAGACACGAGGGGGGGGGGGGGGGGGAGGTGACATGCAATGCTTGACATATAATTTTAATTAAAAATAAAATGCCTGTAATGAATTAGGCTACAAGTGTGTCTCTCTCTAAATATTACTGATTACATAGTTTGTGCACAGTGTGGGAAATAACCTGACAAAATTTATTGATATCAAAATACTAAAAAAAAAAAATAATAGGCTCACAGATAAGCTAGCTGTCACAGGTGTAAATTATATTTATATATCTGAAGGGGATAGCAAACAATATATGATATATAGATATATATCGATATCTATATCTATCTATATCTATCTATATGATGCTGCAAAAGAAACATGTCAATTAGAAAATATGTTGACCCGGAATTGAAATATAAAATACAAAATGAATGTTTTTACATAATTAGGCTCCAAGTATGACTCTCTTTAGTGCACATTGTTGAATCTTACTTTGCGCAATGAATTAATATATAGAGAAAAGAAACATGTCTCAATGATCATCTAGCTCCCACTGGTGTAAATATTTGTGTCATATCCCGTTTAGATATTAGTTATTGAATACATATACTCTGTATATATACATACACGTTACACTTGAAACTATAAGGATAAATATTTCCAATATATGAAATTTTGCAGAACAAGAAATATACATTTTGATATGAATTATGTCTGCTACTTGCTATATTTAAAATATTGCTAGCAAAACAAATTGCAGTGTGTATATATCTATCTTAATATATCTCTATTTATCTATCTATCTATCTATCTATCTATCTATCTATCTAGAGATATATTAATCATCTGCTGACAAGGTATGTTATGTGCTCTGTTCATTGAATGTACTGGAGATATAAATAAAGTTGGGAAAAGCTCGAATCGATGAGACATCGATGACTGTTAGTTAACAAAAGTACGCGGCTCTTCGCACCGTACTTGACGCGCATATTTTGGACTGTTTTTTTGATAACTAAGGCGAACGTATTACGGTCCGCGACGGCGATGTATGTCGAAGTGTGGCGAGCGTACTTGACATTGCGAATGCTTCATATTAGACGCTTTGATAACTACCCCCCAATGCCTTTGCATGGACCCAGGTGTGAGAATATTATTATACATTGTTTTCCACTCTTACTCTGACCCAGTTTTAAAAATTGTAATAAAATGTAACAAAGGTTCAACCTGTATGATCAATAGAAAGACAGCTCTTGAAATTAATAGGCTATAAGGAACAGAAGCTATGTAGTAATTACTGTTATGTTTGGGGACAATTTTAATACTATTTGAAACCCTTATAAAAAAAAAAAAAGTTTTTACCCAACTTTGAAGTTAACATACATTAAAGGGAAATCATAAAAATGTATTTTAAAAGTAATTTCTTAAAGAATATATTATCAATAAATATCTAAAAATTGTGTGAATAAAAAAGTATTGACAAAAAAGACAGTATTGTGAGTAGAAATGAAAGGGACAGTCAAGTCCAAAATAAACTTTCATGATTCAAATAGGGCATGTAATTTTAAACAACTTTCCAATTTACTTTTATCACCAAGTTTGCTTTGTTCCTTTGGTATTCTTAGTTGAAAGCTTAATCTAGGAGGTTAATATGCTAATTTCTTAGACATTGAAGGCTGTGTCTAATCTGAATGCATTTTGACAGTTTTTCACCACTAGAGGGCATTAGTTCAGGTGTCTCATATATATATAACATTGAGCTCACACACGCAAAGTTACCTAGGAGTCAGCACTGATTGGCTAAAAGGAAAGTCTGCCAAAAGAACTGAGATAAGGGGGCAGTTTGCAGAGGCTTAGATACAAGGTAATAACCAACTGTGTTGGTTATGCAAAAATGGGGAATAGGTAATAAAAGAATAAAGGGATTATTTATCTTTTTAAACAACAACAATTCTGGTGTTGACTGTCCCTTTAATGTGTATGTATGTATGTATGTATATATATATATATATATATCCTATATTATAAAAGGCCAAGTGTGTTTGTCTGAAGCTGTCACGCGCAGTAGAGACAAACACACTTGGCCTTAGATTGACCTTGCACGCGCACCTCCGTGGTTTAAGCAGCGCACAGCAGAGAATAGAGCTTTGCATGCGCAGCTCCGCAAGTCTAACAGCAAGCGCGATTATGAGAGAGAGACATATATATACATACAGTATATATATATATTTATTAGATTAGGGATGGGCACTTCGTAAAAGAGCAAATTGCCCTTTTAAGGGCAGAAAAAGAGCTAAATGCACTTTTCAGGGCAATGGGTAGTTTAGGTTTTTTAGTGTTAGGTTTTTTATTTTGGGGGGTTTGTTGGGTGGGGGATTTCACTCTTAGGGGGGACTTTGTTTATTTTTAATGTAAAAGAGCTGTTTACTTAGGGCAATGTCCTGCAAATATGCCTTTTTAAGGGCTATTGGTAGTTTAGCATTAGATTAGGGGGTGTTTTTATTTTGGGGGGCTTTTTATATTCATTGGGATTAGGTTTAATTTTTTAAGTTTTTATATTTTGTTTATTATTTTCTGTAATATTAGATTTTTTTATTTTCCGTAATTTAGATTCATTTTAATTTACTTTTTTTATTTTTAAAGTAATGTTAGTTTTTTTTATTATAATAGTTAATAACTTTAGTATTTTTTTATGTGGGTAATTTAAGGGGTGTTAGGCTAGGGGGTGTTAGGTTAGGGGGCTTAGTAATTTAATTATTTATTTGCATTGTGTTGGCTTTGGCGGTTTAGGGGTTAATTGATTTATTAGCATTGCATTGTGTGTTAATGGCGGATTAGGGTTAATAGTTATATTAGGTAGTTTGCGATGTTGGGGTTGGCAGATTTAGGGGTTAATACTTTAGTTATTATTAGTGATGTGGGTTTGATGGCGGATATAGGGGTTAATAATTGAATTATTACTTGCGGTGTGGGTTTGATGGCGGATATAGGGGTTAATATACTTTATTAGTTATTGCGGTGAGGGATTGCGGTTGACAGGTAGATAGATATTGGACATACGTTAGGTGTTAGTTTATATTTTCAGGCAGTTACGGGAGTTACGGTGCTCCCATATTCAGTGCAAGGCTTGCTGTGGCTGCCTTTGTGTGGAGAGGGGAAAATGGAGTAAATTGTCTCCATTTTTGCCACGTAAGTCCTTGCGCTGAATATTGGATACCGATTTGCGACGCAGTCCCATGTTAGCTTATGGGACTAAAAATTGCGGCCGACAGGTGAAATATACGTGCCGCATTTATATGCGGCGCTGTATATTGGATACCAAAACCACGTAAAAACCAGCGGCGGCGGCTTTTGCGGCCGACGCCACATATGTAATGGAGCCCTTTGTTTTTACTACTAGGCACTGGCCACCGGCGGCACATGACACTGATTGCTGCACAGATTTTTTTTCCCACTCAGCGCATAGCGCCTGCCTCTCCCGTATGCTGTCGGCATTTATCGATGTGCGGCGGACACGGTTCGCTATAGCGGATCATGTCTGTCCGCACATATATAAATAGACCCCATAGGGTCTGTAGCTGATTTGGTTCATAAACCTTAAACTTTTTGTAGATACCAGATTACTTTGTCAATAAAACTAAGAAGGTACATTTCCAAACTATTTTGCAATAGTGCCATAAGAATTTATACTTTCCTTCTCCAAAAAGACTTGTTTCTAAATCACAGTCTTTATATTGCCACAAAACAGGAACTTTTTACAATAACATATACGGCAACATACACCTGGAGAAAATAGGGATTTTCAGCATAATTTCATCTTTAAAGCAGTATCGGCTAGATTATGAGTTTTGCACTCTATCGGGTGCGTAAATAACGCAATAAAATGAGCAGTACCGCACTTTCCATAGCGTTGTCATTACGAGTTACTGAAAAACCTCCTTGTGCTGTGCGTTATAGTGCGTTAAACTCCATACCGCACAAAAGCCAAGGGCTGAGTTTTTGTGCTTGTGCACGCTTTCCTCCATACACATCAATGGGGAGAGAGTGTTAGAAAAAAACTAACACCTGCAATCGCGGAATGACAAATCGCCGTAACGCAACCCCATTGATGTCTATGGAGAAAAGAAAGTTACGTTTAAAATCTAACATAAACCCCTAGTCCGCCGCCCTCCGACATCGCTGACACTAAATACAGTGATTAACCCCTAAACCGCCACCCTCCGCATCGCTAACACCTAAGTAAACCTATTAACCCCTAAACCTCTGACCGCCACATCGCTACTACTATAATAAAACTATTAACCCCTAAAGCGCCGGCCCGACATCGCCGACACCTAAATAAAGTTATTAACCCCTAATCCGCCACTCCCCGAACATTGACGACGCTAAATAAAGTGATAAACCCCTAATCCGCCGCTCCCCAACATCACTGACACTAAATAAACCTATTAACCCCTAAACCGCCGCTCCCACAACGCAACTAATAAATAAACCTATGAACCCCTAAACCTCCAGCTCCCCACATCGTAACAAATAAAATAAACCTATTAACCCCAAACCACCGCCCCCCCCACATCGCTAATAATAAATAAACCTATTAACCCCTAAACCCCTAGCCCCCACATCGTAACTTATAAACTAAACCTATTAACCCCTAAACCGTCGGCCCCCAACATCGCAAAACACTAAATGAAACTATTAATCCCTAAACCTAACACCACCTAACTTTAAATTAAAAGTTACAATATAACTATCTTTAAATAAATAAAAACTTACCTGAGAAATAAAAAAAACTAACATTAAACTATAACTTAACCTAACATTACTATTCTAATAAAATTAAAAAAAAATACCAATTAAAAAACCTAAATTACAAATTTAAATACATTTTAAAAAATAAAAAAATTACATTACATAAAAACATTACAAAAAACAATAAACACTAAAAATACGGAAAATACAAAATTATTAAAAATAAAATAAAAAATAAAAACAATTATACTTAATCTAAAAGCCCTATAAAAATAAAAAAGCTCCCCTAAAATAAAAATACCCCCTAACCTAACAATAAACTACCAATAGCCCTTAAATGTGTCTTTTGTAGGGCATTGCCCTAAGTTAAACAGGTAAAAGGGCATACAGCTCTTTTACTGCCCTTAAAGGGGCATTCAGCTATTTTACACTGCCCAATGCCCTAACATAAAAAAACACCCTAAATAATGTAAAAAAAAAAAAAATATTTGAACAGCCAATAGGATTTCAGTAGCTCTCATCCTATTGGCTGATTTGAAAATGTCAGCCAATAGGAATGCAAGGTACTCAATTTTTAAACGGGTACCTTGCATTCAAGCTTCAGTGTACAGTGATGACCAAATGAAGAGGATCCTCTATACTTGCCGCCGGCGACGATGGTCCGCCCCTCCACAGCTCCGCGGGGATGAAGATAGAAGATGGTCCCGCGATGGAGGAAGATGTCGCCGCCTGGATGAAGACTTCTCGCCACCTGGATGGAGATGAATGTCAGGATTTCAGGAACCGTGAGTAGATATTCTGGGGTTATTTACTTTTAGGGGGGACTTTGTAATATTTAAATGTAAAAGAGCTGTTTCACTTAGGGCAATGCCCTACAAAAGGGCCTTTTAAGGGCTATTGGTAGTTTATTGTTAGGTTAGTGGGTGTTTTTATTTTAAGGGGGCTTTTTTTTATAGGGCTATTAGATGAGGTGTAATTGTTTTTATTTTTGATAATTTCATTTATTATTTTTTGTAGTTTAGTGTTTATTATTTTATGTAATGTTAGATTTTTTATTTTTTTCCGCAGTATTAGGTTTATTTAAATTTGTAATTTAGGTTTTTAATTGGTAGTTATTTTATTAGAAAAGTAATGTTAGGTTAATTTATAAACAAGTAGAGGCCACGGCGTGCAGCTGCACTAACCCGGAACCGGATCCAGATTCAGTGAGAGGCCATCCAATCAGAGGCAAGTAGTACCGGAGTGCCGTAGCTAAGGGTGATCAGCCCGAGAAAGTAACATATATAAAAAAGATGCAGGCACTACTCAGTGTGTACAAAGTAAAAGATACAAACTTTATTCAGCTTCCTTAAAATATACAAAAACAGTCCGAACATATGGCAGACACACAGATGAGAGGGACAGACGGCCTGATACGTTTTGCGCCCCCCTAGTGGTGCTTAATTATAGGAATATGCACAGATAAGGACCTAAAAATCCAGTATAAAACCTTTCAAAAACTCACATAGATGTTCCCAGTTTAGAACTGTTGATGAGGTTAGGCTGGGACACCCAGTGAAAGGGGCTGGTAAACCAGGAAGAGCAGACACTCCGCTGCATATGAAAAGACCCATTGCACAAACAGTAGCAGCAGGAGTCTGAGACTTCAGTCTACATCTGATACATTGGGGCTTGATAAGGAATCTGAAAAATCAGCACAATGTTATTAAAAAATAAGCAACACTCTACATTTTTACAAAAACACTGCAGATGGGCTTAAGTGGATCATCTACAAAACATTTATGAAAAGAAAAATCTAATGTACAATGTCCCTTTAAACTGCTTTGATGTTCTACGTGGATCTGATTCTTTAAAATGGTTTGCTACAGCAGTTTTTTTTTTTTTTTTTGGGGGGGGGGTCTGTCAGAGCCTCTTGTCTTTGTAATAAAATATGTTATGCCCTGCTTTGTTAAAATGGGTAAATAGATTAATACTCTATTATGATTTTATTGTAGACTGGGGACACAGCACATTTGTTTGCCCTGTGTATTTTTGTCACACTTTGTTCTTGCGACACCATGACAGCTTACTATAACATTTTAAATTAAAATTGGCCTGGACTAGGGCTAGGAATAGCACAAGGAATGATCTGCTTTATAAACAAAATGTAGCTAAAAAGAATGGAGATATGGTGCACCTTATAACTAAGTTCAATTCACACTGGGGTAAACTTAGAGATATAATGAAAAAATACTGGCATATGCTAACTATTGATACTGAATTAAGAGATTATGTAGGAGACGTCCCTCTGTTGACAGCACGTAGAGCTGATAGTCTCAAGGACAAGCTTGTCAGAAGTGAATACATAAAAAATCCGACAACCACTTGGTCAAGTGCCAGAGGTAAATGGCAAGGTTGTAGCCCTTGTGGGCATTGTGTGTACTGCAGGTTCATACAAAAAACAAGTACATTTGAAACCTCAACAGGTAGACAATATAACATTAAACAATGGATTACCTGTAACACTACAGGTGTCATTTACCTCTTACACTGTTCGTGTCCCCTATATTATATAGGGAAAACTAAACGTGATTTGAAAGATCGAGTGAAGGAGCATAGGGATGATATTAAGAATAAGGAACAGGATAGCCCGGTGGCCAGACACTTTGAATTGTACCATAATTCCGATTTCACTATTATGAAAGTGACTGGGATTCAGCATATAAAACAGCACCGTCGTGGTGGAGATGTTGATAACATGTTATTAAAAAATGAATCCCGTTGGATTTACCGTTTAAACACACTGGCTCCAAATGGCCTTAATGAAAAGATTGATTTCTCATGGTTCCTGTAGAACATCTTTTTTGTAGGGGACAATGAACCACCCATTAGTGATGTTACCCTTTTGTATAAACATATTCAGATGTATAGATAGCAGCTAAGCCTTTACCCCGAAATGTATGAAAAAGTAAAAAGATGTGAAAATTGCATTTGCAGCAAATTCGTGTCGTTTTTAATTTTGCCATCCCGGAATGGAACAATACCCCAAAATATTTTGTATAACACGTAATCATTCAAATAATATGATGTATGTGCAAGTACATGTTGTTTTTTAACTCTGTATATAAGTTTGCTGTATTGTTGTCATAACCGTCACTAATTAGATATTTAAATTAGCAACTGAGCTATATAGGTGGTGCAATCGCCACATACAAGCATCCGATGAAGCCCTAAGGTCAGCCCACTAAAGGGGAGGGGCGAAACGCGTCATGTCTTACGTTTGAGAAGCGGCAACTTTTGGAAGTGGAGTGTAATTTACCTGGCAGCTGGTCTCAAGTTTACCGTGATGTGTTTTCAGTAACCAACAAGCATACAGCAGTCTTGGATTTAAGTTCTGGTCCTGTGAATACAAGGAGGCATTAACCGTAAAGAAGCCTGTATACAAACCGCCTTGTTGGAGAATTACCAAGGAACCGGTATGGAGCGTACATAGCCCTTAAGATGGATCAAGTGGTAATTATATAGGCTGTGTTTGGATAATACACTGGAACTTTTTACCGCAATTGTGGTTAGGCTGCTTGTTCTGTGATTTGGGCTGGTTTCCCAATCAGTAACGCTGGAGCTGTTTTTTTGCAACATTCTCATAATACGGAGCGCGTGAGTCACACTAAGTGCTCTGTTGTTTGTGGAAATTTGTGAACTGTGTCTATATTGAAATCATTTTTGCAAAATTGTATCCTTCATATCAATGTTTGTAGCAGGCAGAATGTTTTGTTACAATATGGCATTTATATGTCATAACGGTATTTATACGGTTATGTGATAGGTATCATTTGTTAACCAGGCCTGGTTTATACATTACACTCCTTTTAACAACACACTTGGGTTTGGGGTATAATTATGTTTCTGACATGTGTAGGTTTAGCAAATAAACCACTTGTTGTCAATGCAATTTGAGTGCTGCCTTGTCATTCTTTTTCACAGTTATTATTTTTAGCTGTGACTTTTCTCATAATTATTTTATACCAGTTTATGACTGCTAGCACCTAATTTGTTTTGTTTATAACTAAAGTAGAGTGCACACAATCAATATTTTTTATTTTTATTTTATTTTAAATTAATCACCTGGTTCTGGGACGGTTTAATAAATTAAGAAGACCATAGGCAGCTGTTTACTTTCCAGTATAAGGGGTCGATTTATGAAGGACCGCTGCTACTTAACTCGTCCGTCACCTCTGAGGTGGCGGATAGCAATCAGCCCGATCGAATACGATCGGGTTGATTGACAGCCCCTGCTAGCTGCCGATTGGCCGCGAATCTGCAGGGGGCGGTATTGCACCAGCAGTTCACAAGAACTGCTGGTGTAATGATAAATGCCGACAGCATATGCTCTCTGCATTTATCGATGTGTGGTGGACATGATACACTACATTGTATCATGTCTGTCTGCACAATAATAAATTGACCCCTAACAGCGATTGTTAATTCAAAATGTTGTAATGGCCTGACATTTATATTTATATCCGTAGCTGTAATGATGCTTGCAAAGACTAAGTGTGAGAGAGAACATAATAATTAAGTTAGAATTAAGCTTTCATAATTCAGATAGAGCTTCCGAGTTAAAACAATGTTCCAATGTATTCTATTCTAGAATCTAATTAGCGTTGTTCTCTTGTTAGCCTTTATTGAAAAGTATACCTAGGCAAGCTTAGGAGCAGCAATGCACTACTGGGAATTGGCTGGTGATTGGTGGCTGCACATATATGCCTTTTAAATAAAATAGCAGGCTGCAGCCATACAATTCAACAACTAACTTAGTTTACTTTTTTCCCCCAGTAATGTGCCCTTAAATGTTAATAAAGGATAACTAGAGAAGGAAGAAGATTCACTCTGTCTCCATTGTTAATTTAAATTTAAAGTTAATTTCTTACTATAATGTCCCTTCTGCCATATATCAGGATTCACAATGTCCTGACTTTGACAATGAGTTTTGCAGAAAATAATAATGGCTTAAAGGGACATAATACTCATTTGCTAAATCACTTGAAACTGATGCAGTATAACTGTAAAAAGCTGACAGGAAAATATCACCTGAGCATCTCTATGTAAAAAAGGAAGATATTTTACCTCACAACTTCCTCAGCTCAGCAGAGTAACTTCTGTGTAAAAAGTTATACTCAGCTGCTCCCAGCTGCAGGTAAAAATAAAAAAAAATGAAGAAATGAACAGCAGCCAATCAGCATCAGCAGTTCTGAGGTCATGAACTCTTACTGTGATCTCATGAGATTTGACTTAACTCTCATGAGATTTCATAGTAAGCTTCCTTTACCTGATTGGTGAAATAGGAGAGTTCATGAGGCTCATCCTTTCAGCTGTCCCAGGACAGACACACTAAAATGCTGCTTAGAAATCCTTTACAGTGGGAGGTGGCTACTGAGGAACTTTTGAGGTAAAATATCTTTCTTTTTTACACAGAGATGTTCAGGTGATATTTTCTAGTCAGCTTTTTACAGCTATGCTGCATCACTTTCAAGTGTTTAAACATTTGGGTATTATGGCCCTTTAACTTTAAAAACAAGAAACTTAGCTGTATGTTTTGCCAAAAAAATTGGTTATTTGGAAGTTCCAAAAACGATGGTAATGAAAGTTTCTAAAGAATGGGCCGACTATGAAGTAACCTATTTTTGTGAACAACATCACCAACAACTAACATATCTGCAAAATAAACTGTTTGATCACAAAGAATCATAGGGGCCTAAAGCTGCTCTGAAACTCTTGGATGAAGCCAAGAAAGAGAATATTGAAAATATAATTATCTCATGATAAAGTTATTACTGCTATGATTTTCCACACATGGAGGCCCATTTATCAAGCTCTGAATGGAGCTTGAGGGCCGTGTTTCTGGCGAGTCTTCAGACTCGCCAGAAACGCAAGTTATGGAGCAGCGGTCTAAACACTGCCCATCTGCTCTAATGAGGCGGACAGAGATCGCGTACGATCGGGTTGATTGACACCACCCTGCTAGCGGCTGATTGTCCGCGAGTCTCCAGGGGGCGGTGTTGCACCAGCAGCTCACAAGAGCTGTTGGTGCAATGCTGAATGCGGAGAGCATTTTGCTCTCCGCATTCAGCGATGTCTGTCGGACCTGATCCGCACTATCGGATCAGGTCCGACAGACATTTGATAAATAGGCCTCTATGTATAAAGTTGCAAGAGAAAATCAATTGATTCATAAATTTGACACAGAAATAGATTTACCAGAACTAAATGGAATTTATATTGTCGTATATAGCACTCTACAAACACCTGTATTAATATTGTTAACCACATTTCCCCAGAAATGAGTAAGATAATGATTAATGAAGTCGTTAATTCTAAAAATAAATTTTCATTGATAATTGATGAGTCAACTACTTTGAGTCAAAAGTTGACTCAACTGAAAGAAGTTACGGTAAGTAGAATAATGAATTCTTTATTTGAATGTCTAAAGTCTTTTGGTATGACAGAAGATTACCTGAACAACTATCTACTTTGTGTTGCGGGTGATGGTGCTGCCAAAATGTTAAAGCGTAAAAGAGGAGTTAAAAAACTAATGAAAGACAAATTTCCTTCTGTAATTGTGTGGCACTGCCCTAAGCATAGGCTAGACATTTCAGTCGGTGACACTGTAAAAGAAATCTCATCAGTGAACAGATTTAAAATATTTATTGATAAGCTTTATGTTCTGTATCATTAATCACCCAAACCTAACAGAGAACTACAAGTGTGTGCAAATTCACTAGAAATTTAACTGTTAATAATTGGGCTAATTTTAGGTACACGTTGGTGACATCCAGTTTTCGTACAGTTTCAACTGAGTGAGAAAACTATGAAGCCCTTGTGAAACATTTTGAAGAAGTAAATTCAGCTAGAGACAAAAAAAGACCAATGTATGTGTAAAGGCTTAAAACAAAAGTAACCTGCACAGATATTATTTTAGATCTTGGATTAACGTGTGATGCTCTCCAAGAAATATCTGAATTGAGTTTGGATTTGCAAGAACATAAAACAGAGCTGAACATGGCAGATCAAAAGATAAAAGCTGTTGTGAAATATTTTGAAGAAAGACAATAGACCCCTGGACCTTATAATGATGCAGCAAACAAAGTTGTTTAAAATCTCTCACCTAGATTATGAGTTTTGCGTTAGAGGCTGTGCGGGGCTAACGAGCAGTTTATGCTCACCGCTCACTTACAGACAGCGCTGGTATTACGGGTTTTTACAAACCAGACGAGAAGTGAACGTTGAGCAAAATTTTGCTCATTACCGCACTCCAATACCAGCGCTGCTTACGTTAGCGGTGAGCTGGTGTAAAGTGCTTGTGCACGATTTCCCCATAGGAATCAACGGGGAGAGCCGGCTGAAAGAAAGTCTAACACCTGCAAAAAAGCAGCGTAAAGCTCCTTAACACAGCCCCATTGATTCCTATGGGGAAATAAAATTACACCTAACACCCTAACATGAACCCCGAGTTTAAACACCCCTAATCTTACACTTATTAACCCCTAATCTGCTGCCCCCGACATCGCCGCAACCTACATTATATTATTAACCCCTAATCTGCCGCTCCGGACACCGCAGCCACCTACATTATACTTATGAACCCCTAATCTGCTGCCCCCAACATCGCCGACACCTACATTATATTTATTAACCCCTAATCTGCCGCCCCCAATGTCGCCGCCATCTACCTACACTTATTAACCCCTAATCTGCCACCCCCAACGTCGCTGCCACTATAATAAACATATTAACCCCTAAACCGCCGCGCTCTCGCATCGCAAACATTAGTTAAATATTATTAACCCCTAATCTGCCGCCCCCAACGTCGCCGCCACTATTTTAAATTTATTAACCCCTAAACCTAAGTCTAACCCCCAATAACTTAAATATAATTTAAATAAATCTAAATAAAATTACTATAATTAACTAAATAATTCCTATTTAAAACTAAATACTTACCTATAAAATAAACCCTAAACTACCTACAATATAACTAATAGTTACATTGTATCTGTAGCTTAGGGTTTATTTTTATTTTACAAGCAAGTTTGTATTTATTTTAACTAGGTAGAATAGTTATTAAATAGTTATTAACTATTTAATAACTACTTAGTTAAAATAGACAAATTTACCTGTAAAATAAAACCTAACCTAAATTACACTAACACCTAACTCTACACTATAATTAAATTAATTCCCTAAATTAAATACAATTAAATACAATTAAATAAAATTATCTAAAGTACACAAAAAAACACTAAATTACAGAAAATAATAAACAAATTACAAGATTTTTAAACTAATTACACCTAATCTAATCCCCTAACAAAATAAAAAAAGCCCCCTCAAAATAAAAAAAGCCCTACCCTACACTAAATTACAAATAGCCCTTAAAAGGGCCTTTTGCGGGGCATTACCCCAAAGTAATCAGCTCTTTCACCTGTAAAAAAAAAAATACAAATCCCCCCACACAACCAACCCTACTCTAAAACCCACCCAATACCCCCTTAAAAAACCTAACACTAACCCCTTGAAGATCACCTTACCGGGAGAAGTCTTCATCCAACCAGGCCGAAGTCCTCAACGAAGCCAGGAGAAGTCTTCATCCAAGCCGGGCGAAGTGATCCTCCAGACGGGCAGAAGTCCTCATCCAGACAGCATCTTCTATCTTCATCCATCCGGCGCGGAGTGGTTCCATCTTCAAGACATCCGACGCGGAGTATCCTCTTCTGACGACGGCTAACACTGAATGAAGGATCCTTTAAATGATGTCATCCAAAATGGCGTCCCTTCAATTCCGAATTGCTGATAGAATTCTATCAGCCAATTGGAATTAAGGTGGGAAAAATCCTATTGGCTGATGCAATCAGCCAATAGGATTGAAGTTCAATCCTATTGGCTGATCCAATTAGCCAATAGGATTGAGCTGGCATTCTATTGGCTGTTCCAATCAGCCAATAGAATGCCAGCTCAATCCTATTGGCTGATTGCATCAGCCAATAGGATTTTTTCTACCTTAATTACGATTGGCTGATAGAATTCTATCAGCCAATCGAAATTGAAGGGACGCCATCTTGGATGATGACACTTAAAGGAACCGGCATCTAGTAAGAAGACTTCGTTGGAAGAGGATGCTCCGCACCGGAGGTCTTGAAGATGGACCCGCTCCACGCTAGATGGATGAAGATAGAAGATGCCGTCTGGATGAAGGCTTCTGCCCGTCTGGATGACCACTTCTCCCGGCTTGGATGAAGACTTCTCCCGGCTTCGTTGAGGACTTCGGCCCAGTTGGATGAAGACTTCTCCCGGTAAGGTGATCTTCAAGGGGTTAGTGTTAGGTTTTTTAAGGGGGTATTGGGTGGGTTTTAGAGTAGGGTTGGTTGTGTGGGTGGTGGGTTTTAATGTTGGGGGGATTTGTAATTTTATTTATAGGTAAAAGAGCTGATTACTTTGGGGCAATGCCCCGCAAAAGGCCCTTTTAAGGGCTATTTGTAATTTAGTGTAGGGTAGGGCTTTTTTATTTTAGGGGGCTTTTTTATTTTGTTAGGGGGATTAGACTAGGTGTAATTAGTTTAAAAATCTTGTAATTTGTTTATTATTTTCTGTAATTTAGTGTTTGTTTGTTTGTTTTTGTACTTTAGATAATTTCATTTAATTGTATTTAATTGTATTTAATTTAGGGAATTAGTTTAATTATAGTGTAGTGTTAGGTGTTAGTGTAATTTAAGTTAGGTTTTATTTTACAGGTAAATTTGTCTTTATTTTAACTAAGTAGTTATTAAATAGTTAATAACTATTTAATAACTATTCCACCTAGTTAAAATAAATACAAACGTGCCTGTAAAATAAAAATAAACCCTAAGCTAGCTACAATGTAACTATTAGTTATTAGTTTATTTTATAGGTAAGTATTTAGTTTTAAATAGGAATAATTTAGTTAATGATAGGAATTTTTATTTAGATTTATTTAAATTATATTTAAGTTAGGGGGTGTTAGGGTTAGGGTTAGACTTAGATTTAAGGGTTAATAACTTTAATGTTGGGGGCGGCAGATTAGGGGTTAATAAATGTAGGTAGGTGTCGGCGATGTTAGGGACGGCAGATTAGGGGTTAATAATATTTAACTAGTGTTTGCGATGCGGGAGTGCGGCGGTTTAGGGGTTAATATATTTATTATAGTGGCGGCGATGTCCGGTTCGGCAGATTAGTGGTTAAAAAAATTTATTTTAGTGTTTGCGATGTGGGGGGGCCTTGGTTTAGGGGTTAATAGGTAGTTTATGGGTGTTAGTGTACTTTTTAGCACTTTAGTTAAGAGTTTTATGCTACGGCGTTGTGGTGTAAAACTCTTAACTACTGACTTTAAAATGCGGTACCAGTCTTGACAGGAGAGGGTGTACCGCTCACTTTTTGTCAGACTCGTAATACCGGCGCTATGCAAGTCCCATTGAAAAAAAGAGGATACGCAATTTACGTAAGTGGATTTGCTGTATTTCCAAGTCTGGCCAAAAAAGTGAGCGGTACATCTGTACCTTCAAGACTCGTAATACCAGCGGGTGTTAAAAAGCAGCGTTAGGACCGGCCAACGCTGCTTTTTAAGCCTAACGCACAACTCGTAATCTAGCCATCTGTTTACAAGGTGTCACACTTACAAAAAGCTGCAAAAGGGACACTGCAATTGAGCCAGAAGTTTTTTACAAAACATTTTAAAAATTAATTGAAAATAGGTTACTGGATACAGAAGATGCCAATATAGAACAGTGGGAACGAATATTTGATAAGCACGTATGGACTTTAAAAACAATGAATCTCAGTTGACATTTGATGAGATGTAAATAAGGAAATTGGCATTAAGATTTCAGTTAAATGATAGAGATACCCGACTGAAAAGAACATTCCTGAAAAACTTCAGCCTTTGAAATCTGTTCTGAATAAAATACTGATTTCATCCAGTGAATGTGAAAGAAAATCTTCCCAAATGTATTTGATTGTTACCCCAACCAGATATTCTTTAATGACAGAAACTGTTTCAGCCCTCCTGTTTATCAAACTTGTGCAACCAACTCTTCCACTCTTTAATCCTAACAAAAACAGTCATGCTGCTCCGAAAATGCCACTCAGCAGTAGACACATAGGGCCCGAATTATCAAGCTCCGAATGAAGCTTGATGCCCCTGTCTTCGTGCGAGCCTTCAGGCTCCCCGCAAACAGCAGTTATGAAGCAGCGGTCTAGAGACCACTGCTCCATAACTGGTCTGCCTGCTCTGAGGCTGCGGTCTTCAATTCACCCGATCCTATACGATCGGCTGATTGACACCCCCTGCTAGTGACTGATTGGCCGCGAATCTGCAGGGGGCGGCATTGAACAAGCAGTTCACAAGAACTTCTTGTGCAATGATAAATGCCAACAGTGTATGCTGTCGACATTTATAAATGTGCGGCAGACATGATACACTACATCGTATCATGTCCGTTCACATTTACATAAATCGGCCCCTAACAGTAAGAAATTAAGTTGACTTATTGAAGCAGATGAGGATTTGAGGGAAATTTGGAATTTGTTATTAAAAAGTAAATATGTATTTGTCCAACCTCAATCATATGAGGTAACGACTACACTTTAACTAAGAGCCTGTCTGCACCTGCTGGTAGTTCTTTCAACATTTCTTGGGATGGTCCAAGTTTCTTCCATTTACTCCAGCTTTTTATTTTTTTCTACTTTGCTGTCTCTTGGATATGGTAGTCTCTCAGGTTTGCCTCAAATAAATATGACAAAAAACTGCTTTTAGAGTAGAATTGTTTTGTTTAATTTAAAAGCCTAGAAGACACAATCATCTACTCATTTATAACCCTCACAATATGTATGCGGTATTTATAATGTCTTTCATTAGTCTTTTAACTCTAAACCCTACATTTTTCTATCATGACTCAGGTAGAGAATACAATTTTAAACAACATTCCAATTTACTTCTCTTATCTAATTTGCTTGATTTTTTAGATCATACGAGGCATCTACAAGGCATATACAAGAACTACAACTGGACAGAATGCTACTTATTTAAGCCTAACATCTACTGAATCTAAACCCTGCTATTTCTCATTTACTTTCAGGTACGTCCCTTTAAACCACTGTTTTTATTTCTGGACCCCTTACACTGTTTTAAATCCTGGTACGTCCCTTTAAACCAGTTTTTATTCCTGGACCCCTTACACTGTTTTAAACCCTGGTACGTCCCTTAAAAACTACTGTTTTTATTCCTGGACCCCTTATACTGTTTTAAACCATAGTACGTCCCTTTAAACCACTGTTTTTATTCCTGGACCCCTTACACTGTTTTAAACCCTGGTACGTCCCTTTAAACCCCTGTTTTTATTCCTGGACCCCTTACACTGTTGCTAACCTCTTTTGTATCACTTTAACCCACTGTCTACTCCTATAATCTGCTCTTATCCTGTCCCCAGCATGTGCATCTCTTTATTCTCTAACTTTGCTTAACTAATTAATTAATTAATCCCCACCCAATTTCCTTTCTTGAATCCATCCCTCTGATCTTGTTGTAATTCTTAGTCTTCTCATCTGGGTGTAACTTATCTCCCTGTCTCCAATCAATTCATTTAGTAAACTCAGCTGTCTGCTGAAGCCCTATAAATTTCAGACCAGCTAAGGGGTAGCATTTGCAGAGGTGTAGCACTTGCAGAGCATTCCATCTCTCTAAGCTCCAACAATCTTTTGCACTTAATATTCTGCTATGTTTTCAGGACTGCTTTTCCTTTTAACAGTCTCATGTCTATTCCACAGGCATGCTCACATGCTCTTATCTTACCCTTCTCCACATGCAGTTTATATAGGCCCCTCTCATCTTTCCTCTCCTTACCTTAGCTCTCATTGACTACTTTCTATTTTAAAATCTATGTCACCAAACTGCACCATCTCACAGAATCACCCCCACTGCTATAAATCTCATTCTCACCTACTCTTACTTTCCATCTTGCTGCTATTAGCATCAGGCGACATCTCTCCAAATCCTGGGCCCACCCACAGTCCTACCATTACCCAATCACGCACTCCTTATAAAAACTTTAACAAAAGCAACACACATAACCTCATTTCCATCCAATGCATCCCATACACACACACTCCTTTCACTTGTGCACTATGGAACTCTCATTCTGTCTGCAACAAACTTACAACCATTCATGACCTGTTTATATCAAATGCTTTCACCCTTTTAGCAATTACTGAAACCTGGCTTTTTTCTTCCGACACAATTTCCACTGCCACTCTCACACATGGTGGTCTTCACTTTAGCCATACCCATAGGCCAGGTGAGAAACATGGCGGTGGTGTTGAGGTCCTGCTCTCCCCTCCTGCACTTATCAGTACCTACCTCCAATCCCATCCCTCTCCTTCTCCTTCTTTGAAGTCCACTGTATCCGCCTGTTCTCCCCCCTCTCCCTCAAAGTGGCAGTCATCAATCGCCCTTCTGGACCGACCTCCCAATTCCTTGACAACTTTGTCGCCTGGCTTCCTCACTTTCTCTCTACAAATATACCAACCCTAATTCTTGGGGACTTCAACATTTCCATTGAAAACCCATCTGCCCCTCCTGCCTCTAAACTTTTTTCACTCACATCCTCCTTCGGTCTCTCACAATCCACCCTATTCCCTACTCACCGTGATAGACACTCCATGGACCTGGTATTTTCCTACCTCTGCTCTATATCTGACCTCACCTGTTGCCCTTTTCCCATTTCAGACCATCACCTGGTCACCTATAATATTAATGCAAAGGCTAAACCCACTTCTCCATCCCGCACCCGCACCTGTAAAAATCTACATGCTGTGGATCCGCTCCAATTTTCAAAAATCATTCAAGATCTCCTATCCCTTCCCATCTAATACCTTCCCTGTCTTCCACCCTCACTCATGCTCTTACTCACATCTTCAACCTACCTCTCTCTAGTGGCTCATTCCCATCTTCTTTCTACCATGCAAAAGTCTCTCCAATATTTAAAAAACCCTCCTTTGACCCTAATTCTCCTGAAAGCTACCGCCCCATATCACTGCTTCCATTAACAGCAAAACTCCTTGAAAAACTAGTTTACAATCGCCTAACCCACTTCATGTCCACCAACTCCTTGACACCCTGTAATCTGGATTCAGCCCCAAACACTCAACTGAGACTGCCGCTACCAAGGTTACTAACAATCTTCTCTCATGCAATTTTAAACAACTTTCCAATTTAGTTCTATTATCTAATTAGCTTCATTCTCTTGATATTATTTGTTGCAAACCATATCAAAATAGGATTAGGAGCTTCTGATTGGTGGCTGCACATAGATGCCTTTGTGTTATTGGCTCACTCATGTGAATTGCTATTTCTTCAGCATAAAGAATGAAGCAAATTAGATTATAGAAGTAAATTGGAAAGTTGTTTAAAATTGTATGCTCTGTCTGAATTATGAAAGAACATTTTTGAGTTTCATGTCCCTTTAACCCCCTAACGACCAAAAACCAGTTGTTAATGACCAAGGACGTGCCTGGCACGTGCTCTGGGGGTTTCAAACGCTGGAAGAGATTGTGAACGCTTCCCAACGCTTTTAGGGTATTGCAGTGATGCCTCGATATTGAGGCATCCTGCAATACCCTTTTTTAAGCATCTGATGCAGAGAGAGACACTCTGTGGCCCTCTCTGCATTGGCCAGCGATGGCGCCGATCGTTGGTGGCATGGGACGGATACGAGGGAGGCAGGTGGGCGGCCCATCGCTGAAGCAGTTCTGGCCAGCGGGGATCTGAGTTCCGGGAGTGCGCTGGAGCGTGGCGAGCGCCCGCTTCAAAACAGCAAGTCACCTTGTAAGGGAAGGTGGGAGAGGGAGGAGGGAATAAATGTTGTCAAAGGGATCCAATGTTGGGAAAGGGATCTGGGAGGGGGAGTTGGTAGGGTATTGAGGGGGGGGCAGCTACACTATGGAAAAAGTGTGATTACCAAAACAAAAAAAACAGCAGCCCTTTTTAATGCAAAGTGGATACTGGCAGACAGCTGCCAGTAACTAAGATGGCAGCAATTAGGTAGAGGGGGAAGGTTAGAGAGCTGTTGGGGGGGGGGGTCAGGGAGGTTAGGGGCTAAGGGGGGATCCAACACTGCAAAATAATATATATAAAAAAAAGCCTTTTATTTTAGTACTGCACAGCGGAATTTAGCGGCCTTCTAATTACCAAAAAGCAATGCCAAAGCCATATGTGTCTGCTATTTCTGAACAAAGGGGATCCTAGAGAAGCATTTACAACCATTTGTGCCATGATTGCACATGCTGTTTGTAAATAATTATAGTGAGAAACCTAAAGTTAGTGAAAAATTTAAGTTTTTTTTATTTGATCACATTTGGCGGTGAAATGGTGGCATGAAATATACCAAAATGGGCCTAGATCAATACTTTGGGCTGTCTACTACACTACACTAAAGCTAAAATTAACCCTAAAAGCTCCCTACAAGCTACCTAATTAACTCTTTCACTGCTGGGCATAATAAAAGTATGATGCGTAGCTGCATTTAGCGGCCTTCTAATTACCAAAAAGTAATGCCAAAGCCATAAATGTCTGCTATTTCTGAACAAAGGGGATCCCAGAGAAACATTTACAACCATTTGTGCCATGATTTCACAAGCTGTTTGTAAATAATTTCAGTGATAAACCTAAAGTTTGTAAAAAAGTTTGTGAAAAGTTAATGATTTTTTTTATTTGATCACATTTGGCAGTGAAATGGTGGCATGAAATATACAAAATGTGCGTAGATCAATACTTTGGGTTGTCTACTAAAATATATATATATACAAATGAAGGGTTATTCAGGGATTCCTGACAGATATCAGTGTTACAATGTAACTATTGCTAATTTTGAAAAAAAATGGTTTGGAAATTGCAAAGTGCTACTTGTACTTATTGCCCTATAACTTGCAAAAAAAGCAAAGAACATATAAACATTAGGTATTTGTAAACTCAGGACAAAATTAAGAAACTATTTAGCATGGTTTTTTTTTTGGTTGTTGTAGATGTGTAACAGATTTTGGGGGTCAAAGTTAGAAAAAGTGTGTTTTTTAAAAATTATCATATTTTATGATTTATTTTTATAGAAAATTTTACGATATGATGAAAATAATGGTATCTTTAAAAAAGGAAATTTAATGGTGAGAAAAACAGTATCTAATATGTGTGGGTACAGTAAATGAGTAAGAGGAAAATTACTAAAGCTAAACACAAACACTGCAGAAATGTAAAAACAGCCCTGGTCCCTAACGGTAAGAAAATTGAAAAATGGTCTGGTCACTAAGGGGTTAAACTACGGTTAAGCCATATTTGCATGCATGGAAGGATTTTGGCCTAAGGAACATAGAAACAAAAGGCACTACATAGCGTAAAACACCCAAACCACAGGCCATTTATGTCTCGGTGTGGAGAACTCACTAATCCATAAGTTCCTTCACCAGCAACTCTTCTCTTCAAAACACAGTCTCCATTTTGTTAACACTAAGGAAAGCAAAATCACAAAAGGTGCCACATGGCATAAATCACCCAAACCACAGAGAATTTATATGTCAGCGTGGAATACAATTTTAATTGTTTTTAATAAGCCTTTATACTTTATATCACTTGGGAGTTAATTGGAGATTCTCAATGTTCATCTAGCACAGTGATGTCTAACCTTGGCACCCCTAATGTTTAAGAACTACAGTTCCCATGATGCTTTGGCACTCTTCTGTCTATTTCGGCATCATGGGAAATGTGATCTAGCAGAACCAAGTGCTGCAGAATATATCATACTTTTGGGACTTTAATACAATTTCTCCATATTGGAACTTCCTCACTTATTGTGATTTGTTGAATTGGTATCCACCTTCAGCTGTGCCGCCTATATTTCTTCTATTGTTATTATTGGAAGTTTGTATTTTGGCCTAGCCCAACAAAAGAGTGTGCCTAGAGCACTAGGCTTTAGTAGGGGCAATACATTTTAAAATGTAGTTCTATGGCACAATACGTTGTTATTACTATAGAAACATAGAAACATAGAATTTGACGGTAGAAAAGAACCAAAAAGGCCCATCAAGTCTACCCATATTACATGTTACTTTTTCCTTAGGATAGCCTTATGTGTGTCCCAGGCATTTTTTAATTCCTTTACAGTCTTTGTGTTTACCACCTCAAATGGAAGTTTGTTCCATGAATCCACCACCCTTTCTGTAAAAAAATGCTTCCCCACATTTCTCCTGAATCTACTACCCTCTAACTTTAGATTGTGACCCCTTGTTTTGGCATTTATTTTTTTGTGAAAAATGCTTTCAGCTTCTATTTTATTAAGTCCCTTCATATATTTGAAGATTTCTATCATGTCACCTCTTTCCCTTCTATCCTCTAAACTATACATATTTAGATCATAGAGTCTTTCTATGCTTTCCAAATATTTTACTATATATAGCACTATATTATATGTGTCTCTCCATTTCATAAAGATAAGATATATGGCTCTTAAAGGGACACTGAACCCAAATTTTTTCTTTCGTGATTCAGATAGAGCATGAAATTTTAAGCAACTTTCAAATTTACTCCTATTATCAAATTTTCTTCATTCTTTTGGTACCTTTATATGAAATGCAAGAATGTAAGTTTAGATGCCGGCCCATTTTTGGTGAACAACCTGGGTTGTTCTTGCTGATTGGTGGATAAATTTATCCACCAATAAAAAAGTGCTGTCCAGAGCCTGAACCAAAAAAAAAACAAAAAAAGCTTAGATGCCTTCTTTTTCAAATAAAAATAGCAAGAGAACGAAAAAAAATTGATAATAGGAGTAAATTAGAAAGTTGCTTAAAATTGGAAAAAAATTGGGTTCAGTGTCCCTTTAAGGTAAAAGGTACCTTTCTGGTACCCTGTGAAAGATCTCATAGCATGGAAGGATCTTTTTAGAGAATTATGCGTTAGCAGAGAGCTTTAGATTAAACAGAAGATAATGTCTATGTTTTCTACCTCACTTGGTTACGTTTGATTAACCCTTTCACTGCTAAGATTTTTTTTTACACCCCAGTGCTAAGCTAATTTGTAAGGTTTTTTTTGTTACTTACATTTAAACTATATTGTAAGTCACATTTCAGTAAGTGATCCACACTAATTATATATTTTTTTTTTCAGCAGGCTCAGCAGATTCAGACTATACCATTATAATATTTATATTTCATGGTTTGTGCGATAGCTGTGGCAAAAGAATGTTAAAAAAAATAATATTTTTTTGTTAAGATTTTAGTAAATAAAATTGAAAATGGCCAGTTGACCACTGTTGCACTAAATTGTTATCAAGGATGGTTATATGTAAAATAAGGGCCCATACAGGCTTTTGGGGGTTATAATATGAACTAGAGAGGCCCCTTTTTGTAGTTCAAAAAGAAAAACACTTTTTTTTCTTGCACGTTACTACAGATTGACTTGTCTACTACAATATACATTTTTATTTGGGGGTCTCTAGACATGATGGATTTTGGGCCAGATTACAAGTGGAGTGGTATTAAATGCTTCTTCTCCAACGATAACCCCGCTAGAAGTAAGTTTTTTGAGAATAGCGCTCATTTTACAAGTTGAAAACTGTTTTCGATTGACCGCAAACCTGATGAACATAAGCCAAACTTAGAATATTGCACGCGATAACATATTCCCCCATAGTAGTCAATGGAGCAAAAAAAGTGGAAAAAAACCCTTACTTGCACGCACCCCGATCGCATAATCTCAAGAGTGTTAAGCCGACATAAAAATATATGAATATTTCACATTCCAATGTTGTTCACATAGCATAATATGTTCTATTTATTCATAAATACATATTTCTATAATATACAGTATATGATGTTTTTTTGCACAAACATATTTATACCTATATATATATATATATATATACAGTACAGATGGCCCTCGGTTTACAACGGTTCAATTTACACCGTTTCAGAATAACAACCTTTTTTTCCAGTCATGTGACTGCTATTGAGAAGCATTGCATTGATTAAAATAGCCAGTAGGTGGAGCTGTCCGCTTGTGTTGCAGCAAAGATATGCAAAGCCAAGCACACCAACAGGCTGGAATTAATTAGTCTAGCTAGACATGAACTATCAAGCAGCTTTCATAGGAACAAGATCTTACTGTCTATAAATCAGTCCAGATTGGAATGCATAGAAAGAACTGTTTGTAGAAAAATGCAAGTAAAGTCTGTGTTGTGTGGTTATTTTATTAGGTTTATAATGCTGTTTAGCAAATGCTTTTGTTCATTTAACTTAGTTTAATTATATATTCTGTGTTGTGTGATTATTTTATTAGGTTTATAATGCTGTTTAGCATTTAAAGTCTTAATTTCAAAGCTTTAAAAATAATGTATTAGGTGTTTCTTATGTCAATTTTGAAAGGGGCCTGGAAGCCAACTCCCTCACTTCCCATTGACTTACATTATAAACTGGGTTTCAATTTACAATGGTTTCGATTTACAACCATTCCTTCTGGAACCTAACCCCGGCGTAAACTGAGGGCTACCTGTATATGATTATATATTGGTATAGATATATACAGATATATATATAGGAATATCTATTTAGAAAAACATATAACATATTCTGCTATGTGCAGAACATTAGAATGTGAAATATTTATAGTAAATACACATTATAACACTTTATTAAATATGACTATTGCATAAATATGTTTTACATGTTTTTATTTACTTAACTGAAAAGGGCTCCAATGTGTACATATGTATTTATGTGTTTATATGTGTATATATGTCTGTAAATACATATATACACATATAAATACATATAAGACAAACAAGAGAACCAGAGTGAATGGTCAGAGACCAAAGACTCGGGGACTGCGCTATAGTTTGCCCAGAGAGAGTATAAAGAAAGGCCTTTCCAAACTGAATACTCAAGGGCATAAAATATCGGCTTTATTTACCAGCCAAAAGATAAAAGTAGCAGAAAAAGGTTAGTGCAGCTGAATCACAAAAAGGAAGTAATATCCCTATTAAACTTCCAAATAACAGATATGAGAAGACAAGAAATTTATGATCAAAGCGCACAGAACCTTCTTTCTATATATCACCTATAATTGCCCAGTGACGCTAAATAATAATAAGAGTAAAAAAGAAAATAAAGTTGAAATTAATAATACTAATAATACTAAAAATATTAAATGAAGTACTAACTACCTGAGTTCACATATAAAAATAATAATATAAGGACTTCCGGTGGGTGGCGTTCCAAGATGGCTGCTCTTCTCTGAAGCTCAGAGAAACCTGGAGAAAGAAAAACCTTTAAACAGCCTGAACCCATTGCCATCTGCATATCTCTTGACAGCTGCGTGTCCGAGAATTAAGGCTGATAGAGAAGCTACCATCCTCTCTCCCACGGAAGTCATATTTAAAGTAAAACCCGTCCAAGGTGCTCCGAAGTGGATAGAGGCCTACTGTACGGACGTTCTAATGCTATGGCTATCCTAACTGAATATTGCCAAATGCAGGACATGTTATCTGCTTTGAAAGCCCTGCTGCTTCCAGCGATTACTAAATTGGACACAACTATGCAGCGACTGCTAGCAGAGACGCAAGCTCACAAGTCCCCATTTCCATCTGCTGAGCACCATCTTTGGCCGGAAAGACGCCGCACCATGAGGCGGCTAATTCGTCTGCAACACTGATAATCCCTATACAAGAAGTGAAAGAGCGGGGAGTGGAGGATACCTCTGAGACAACAGGTTCATTTGCAGCTCCAGACTCACAAGAAGCAGCTAGCACATTCATGCAAAGACCATCTAGGAGAGCTGCGGTTAATTGTGGAGGTGTGCTGACCAAGGATCATAATAATTGCCTTCCGAAACGCCCGAGACAGAGTCGCTCCCCTCTGAGATATCAGGCTACCCAATCTTGCTCCATGCTTCTGGGGTGGGGTGCTTGGCTAAGTGATGGGGGTCCAAAGGAGTCTGACACAGCTTCACCCATACTGCATGTACTACAGCCGCATTATCAACCGGTTCCTACTCCAACTAGAAGCGGCATTGGTTAGCTTGAGAGTGGATCGCCGGCTGATTGAGGATTTCCCTGGACAATGGTTGAGTACAGCGGAACCTCACTTGGATCATTTAGCCTTAGGAGTTTCTTTTTGCGACGCTCCATGAATTTTAACCAGTTCTCCCTTGGCTGCGCTTTAGCCCCTGAGTATGTACTTATTGAGGTTACAATAGGGCACTGGTCAATTCTTGTTATAATCTTTTCCAAAAAACTCTCTCTAGTACTCTGCTAAGGAAACACATATTTTGCTTTTTAATATGGTTACCAGACCTGTTCTATGGAACCAAAGTTTGGGCCAAAGATGGGGTAGGCTAAAAATGTGAAAATCACACTCCAGCTGGTTCTTCTGGCGCTTGAGCTACCACCTGAATAATACCTGCGTTTGGCCTGATAAATAATATAGCGCCTACCATACTACATTATATGCTGGGATTTTGTAAAGACTGCCATAACGTTAAATTTACTCTATACTGCCTGTTGATGTGATAGTTCATTTCTTGCTCCTGAGATTTAGTTACGGTTATATGTTCTTGCCATCATGGTGATAGTAGTTCCTGTCTAGGCCTGATCACATCTGTTATTAACCCAACATGGGACTCTACTATTGTTTATTACTACTTTGTATATTTCATGATCCTGTGTCACTCGTAAATGTATACTTAAACCGTGGCTATTGCCTCATGCTTTGACTGAATCGCACATACTGCCATAAAATTCAGCCCATAACTGTCCTATAACACATGCTGAAAACCACTTAATATGAAATGCATAAACAGGCCTCCAATTTGTTTCAGTTCCCTAGCCCTGTTGGCTGTTGATTAATGGGTAATTAAGCAGTTGTTTTGCCCTCCTCTGCTTCAGCACTATTTTACAGGCCCAAAAACTGCCTGGTGGCTCCTTAACTCATTCTGTGGTTACCGCAGCTTAGTGGCTGTTGTGAGTCACAGAGAACTTCAGTCATACTTACACCTTTCACAAGAGTGCTGAAGGGGGTCTTATAGAGCACATTTGATAGGCTTTCCTATTATATGAACTCACTGTCCTTTAGGGATCTAAGGCTCTAACGCAGAAAAAAACCCTACACTTAACTCTCTATTTCATAGAACCGAGCAACTAAAATGTAATAACTCCATATACTATGTACTTGCTGAGGGGGGCATAGCTTCTTGAATCTTTGCCTACTATTAAATCTTCATTAGACAACATGAGAAGCACTCACTGAATCTGTTGTTGCTGCTCTTTTAGTAGTATAGTTGTTTAGTTTGTTTTGTTTGATGTTTAAAAAACTGGGACACAATGGTTCTTTTCCCCGGATTAAGAAATAGCATAACACTCTCAGCCCGGTTACCCTGTTCATGTATAGAAAAAAAGAAAGAAGAAAGAGAAAGAAAGAAAAAAAAAATTCTTTTTTTTTCATGAATGAACAAGCTTATTCCACTTATGAGCTGTATGTTCTTTTCATTTAACACTGCTTGTGTATTGTTGGTGATCTGCGAATCACATTTATATCTCATGGTCTATTATGGGGGAAATTGCGGTATAATTGTACAATGTAATTACTCTTTGTCTCTATCCCTTTCCCCTCCCCCTCTCCCCCTTCCTCCCCCCCTTTTTAATTTAATTCCAAAAACAATGTATGGAACTTTTATCAGCTCCACCCCTCTCTCCCCTCCTCTTCTCTCCCCCCTCCCTCCTCACACTCACAACCCTCCCTCCTCCCACCCCCACCCTCCCCCTATCCTGTTTATTTGTGTGTTGGTACTTTATGTTAGGTTTATTAATTAAAAAAAAAAAACAATATTGTGGTACAAACCTATATCCATTAGACTACTTGTCGATCCAGCGAAAATTCCCAAAGCTACATATATGCCGAAAGCACATCTTACTGTACTATTATTTCTGCCTTGTTAGCCCACCCTGCGCGGTGGGTTGTAGACGCATTTTGTAATTCTGTAACTTTGTACCCTTTATTGGTCATAAATAAAAGTTTAAAAAAAATAAATAATAATAATATAATAAAATGTTACCTATAAAGTGAATAAGAATGGATTCACTAGAATAACATGAGCTAAAAATGCAAACACAGGTGAGAAACACATATAATAACACACCCAAATAAATCAAATATATTATATAATATAAAACGTAATATCTGATTACTAAAATAAAGAATAATAATAATAATAGCAGCAGCAATATCTGCCCGATGTATAGAAATGTCTCTGATGTCAGTCTGTATAAAAATACGTGGAATCCAGAGGAGGGTGTTCAAAATGTTATCCAAAAATGAACTGTAGCAAAATTCCTATAAAATGTTTATATCCCAGTCAATAAGTATGCAGATTTTTCTTTCCAATTACGTATGCAGATGGGTACTCACCGCAATTTCACTTTATATACATTTTAATATATTATTATTTTTATATGTGAACTCAGGTAGTTAGTACATCATTTAATATTTTTAGTATTATTATTATTATTTTTTTTACTCTTATTATTATTTAGCGTCACTGGGCAATTATAGGTGATATATAGAAAGAAGGTTCTGTGCGCTTTGATCATAAATTTCTTGTCTTCTCATATAAATACATATACATACATATATACACATATAAATACATATACATATAAATACATATACATATAAATACATATATACACATATAAATAGATATACATATGTACATATAAATACATATAAATACATATACACATATAAATAGATATACATATGTACATATAAATACATATAAATACATATACACATATAAATAGATATACATATGTACATATAAATACATATACATATAAATACATATATACACATATAAATACATATATACACATATAAATAGATATACATATGTACATATAAATACATATACATACATATACATATAAATACATATACATATAAATACATATATACACATATAAATAGATATACATATGTACATATAAATACATATACATATAAATACATATATACACATATAAATAGATATACATATGTACATATAAATACATATACATACATATACATATAAATACATATACATATAAATACATATATACACATATAAATATACATATGTACATATAAATACATATACATATAAATACATATATACACATATAAATAGATATACATATGTACATATAAATACATATAAATACATATACATATAAATACATATATACACATATAAATAGATATACATATGTACATATAAATACATATACCTCTTTAAACACATTTATGTATGTATCTCCATGTCAAAGCCCTTTGCATGCCCTTTGTACACCTGAGCCTTCATATCTTTGAGCCCTTATAATTTTTTTGTGCAATATTTGTTTTGAATAATTTATACTATATAGTGTTATTATTAGTATAACTGTACTTTTAAATATATTTTTGATGTGTCTTGTGACACTTTTTTGTTTCACGAAAAATTTAACATGAGCTCTGAGGTTGCGCTTTCCCAACGGGCGTTAACTTCAATTGCGCTCAAGAGATTGTATTTCCTTTCAATTTATAATAAGAGTGAAAAACCTGAGGCATGCTAACACCCGCAATAAACCCCTTGTCACTCATGCGTAACTGTTAGTGCACTAGATGGCAGCAGAATGTTATCCATATGCAAGAGCACTAGATGGCAGCAGCATGTTATCCATATGCAAGAGCACTAGATGGCAGCAGCATGTTTGTTATGTTCCTGTCCCTTTAAATCAGGATGTTCAGGTATTCACATCCCTATATAAGGCCCCTCCTCCAGTCTACCTATGCTTGGTAATTTGTATTCACTTAGCTATAAGCTGAGCAACAACGAAGACACCTTGCTGATATTCCTAACCAAGGAATTTACTCATATAACTACAACTGCTGTGTGCTTTTCAACTTTGGATCGTCTTACACCAGGTTTCCTTGTTTTGTCCGGAATCCTTAAAGTATCTCTTACTTGTTAATACTGTTTCTCCCGGCTTCTACATTGAAGCTGTGTATCGGCGTCTGACGTCACCGTAAGTCTCTGGAGCTCTCTCTCACTCTGGCTGCAAACAACCAACTCCTGTGCTTAATAGCAAGTCACCTTGAAGCTGCGGTAACCGTTACTATTCCTTACTGTCTGAAGTTGGTAACGTATTATACCTTAATTCACTTGCTACTTTGAAGGACTTTCCTGCATGTTTTACAGTGTAACGCTTATGCAAATTCAGCTACCGTTAACATTCTGATTACCTGTAATATCTTTCGATTCAGCTTGATGAACTGTGCTTAATTATTCTATGTGCTTAATCAAATAATCATACTATTGGTTGTGAAAGACTGCCTGCTGTTTATATGAATACTAACAACGTTATATACTAACTAAGGACTGCCTGTTAACTAAAAACAACATAACATGTTATAGAGCTCTCCTGCTTACTTTATATAGTAACACCTCCTGGTTGCAACCTGTGTTATTTAAGGCTGACATTCACCTACTAATACTCAATCTTACCTATATCTTTGAAGGGCGATCCAAAAAGAAGGGTCCCCGATATTAGACCAATGGTGTTATTATTATTATAATTCACAACCAAGTGTTTATCCATATGTAGAACTGTTAGGAGACTACAGTAGAAATATCCTCATTGTTAGTATGTTAGATAGATTGGTGGTACTGTTATACTGTTATGTGTGTCATATGGAAGTTATCAAAATGCAGCTCTGTGATTGGTCGGATTTCGGTCCCATCCAAAAAGAAGGTCTCCGATATGAGACCAGGGGTATTACCATTATAAGTTATTATCAGTATTTGTATTATGTTCACATCACATTACACAGTTCAAGTAAGGATAAATTTGTTTGCAAAAAAAATAGATATTTTTTGTAAATTCTTGAAACTGTTGTAACAAATAGAGGTCCCGATATGTTCCTTTAAGAATTCACCTATGTTGTTCAACTTACCTGTACACACCCATCAGGAAAGGGGTGTGTTTGTGGAAATGTTTGGTAGTGGCGGCAATAAAAAGCCGGTTTTAAAACTGATTTGATATGCCTGATGAAACGGCCAGGAGGGCCGAGAAACGCGTAGCAATTTTAATACTTGTTTATATATGCCTGTCAACTCTGTGCAATAAAAGTTTTAAGTTTATTTTAACCAACTTGAGCCTGGAGATTGATTGTGAGCATACCACTACCAGACAGTTCATTTATCGGAGAGCCGCAGCAACTGAAGATTAGCCGGAGAGAGCAAGCTGGCCAGCTCTGATTGCCAGCACGTTTCCACAAGCACACTGGTGTGCTGTGTCAAAGTGTGAGTACCCTGTGTACAAATCCTCTGAAGTGTGTGCTTCCCTTATCTCTATCGATACACACATTTGTGCGCCTCTCTTTTTGTCTTCGTTTTTTAGAAAATACGTGTTCCACTTGGGATCGGTTTGGAGAGTGCAGCCGAAAAGGGAAAAAAAGAAAGGAAAAAAAGTGTTCAAGTGATCCTATCCTGGGGTTGAATCGGATCCACAGGACTTCATATATATCATTTGACACTGGGACATTTCCATCACGGACTTCCAATCGAACATCATGATGATCATAATGAGGTTCCACTTTCCATTTCTTTTAATATTGCAAGATTGTTTTATACGACCCAGCATTGATATATTAGAAACATTTTGTTATAATACAAGTTGTGTATATAAAATGTATACTTTAATTTACAAATAGTATCGCACGAGCGCCCTCTGGTGACCTAGTGGTCATTAATATATCTTTCATTTATCTACTATCTCTATAATTATCTGCATATTGCAACCTGGTTTTGCAATCGGGATAATATACCTTTAAATCTCATTTCTTTCTCTTTGCATAATTATCTGCATATTGCAAACTGCTATTGCAATCGGGATAATATACCTTTAAATCTCATTTCTTTCACTCTGCATCCATGCAGCAGTGACCCTCAGATCTATGAGCAAAAACTAGGTTCTTGATTACATCTAATGAACCTAAAGGTTTGGTGTGAGACTGAGTGGTCCTGCAGTTAAGGATATTTAATATTTGCGCCTAACATAACATATTACCAAGCCATAACATATATCCTGCAGCATGGATATCACTGAACTTACAAACCGTGTTGGTTCCCTTGCACAAAGCATGGACCATATGCTACAAGGCCTCAGAGAAATTAAAATTGAAAATGTTCACATTAGGAAGTTTTTTAATGAGCACTTATCTGATAAACCTGCTCCTATTGAATTAACACCTGAACTAACTGTTTCTCCACCTGAAAAATTCTTTGGTGACAGGACTCAGTTTAGAGAATTTAAAAACTCCTGTACTCTGTACTTTTCTTTAAAACCCCGAACCTATACATCTGATCGGGTCAAAGTTCTAACGGTCATCTCATACCTTAGAGGAGAGGCTAAACCCTGGGCTAACGCCTTCTATGAGAACAATGACCCCATATTGGACTCCTTAGATGCTTTTTTCTCTGCCATGTCCCTATTATATGAAGACCATCATAAGCAGAATACTGCTGAGACTGCTCTTAGGAGCCTACGACAAGGTAAAAGAGCAGTAGAAGAATATATCACGGACTTTAAAAGATGGGCACCAGACACCCAATGGAATGAACCTGCTCTGAGAAATCAGTTCAGAACAGGTCTTTCTGAAACATTAAAAGATGAATTAACTCGTGGTGCTGTTCCTGTGGAATTAGAGAATCTTATGACCTTATGTATCACTGTTGATAGAAGGATAAGAGAACGTAGATCTGAAAGGGCACTATCTGATCCTGTTGCCAAGAAAATCCCGGTATACCATCCTGTGGTCACTGCACCATCTATATCAAATGAGGAACCTATGGAAGTTGCTGTCATGAGGGGTCCTCTAAAACCAGAGGAAAAAGCCAGAAGGAAGCTACATAACTTGTGTTTATATTGCGCAGCAAAGGACCATGCTGTTAGAGACTGTCCTGTGCTTATCAGACAGAAGAGGGGTAAGAATCTTCAGCACCAAAATTGCCTTAATAAATTGTCTGCGCTTACCACTCATTTACCAATTTCTGTTCTTTTGCAGTGGCGTCTACAGAAGACAAAAACCCAGGCCGTTATTGACTCTGGTGCATCTGGGAATTTCATTGACCAAGCATTTGTAACAAAACATAAAATACCCACATAAAAAAAGATAGTGCACAAGCCATAAGATTGGTTGATGGTTTTCTTATGAATACAGGGCCTATCACCCATCACACTACACCCTTACAAATTATCACACAGAAGGGCCATACTGAGACATGTACATTTGACATTTTGCCCTCTAGTTTATACCCGTTAATTTTTGGTATCAATTGGTTGATAAAGCATGATCCTGATATATCTTGGAAGCAAGGTGTTGTGAATTTTAATTCCACTTACTGTAAGGAAGTCTGTTTTCCCAAAGCTTCTGTGTGTTGTATGACTGATCATGTTTTACCTGAATGTTATAAAGAATTTTCCGATGTGTTTGACAAAGTAGAAGCTCAGAACTTACCCCCCCATAGGTCTTATGACTGTCCGATAGACTTACTACCGGGCAGTTCTATTCCCTTTGGTCATATATACCCTATGTCAGAACCTGAATTGGTTCATTTGAAACAGTACTTAGAGGATAACCTTAAGAAAGGTTTTATAAGACCTTCCACCTCTCCAGCGGGTGCTGCAATGTTTTTTGTTAAAAACAAGGACGGGTCACTTCGTCCTATTATCGACTACAGACAACTTAACAAATGCACCAAGAAAAACAGGTACCCACTCCCACTTATCCCTGAACTTATAGAACGGTTGCAAGGAGCTAAAATTTACACAAAATTAGATCTTAGAGGAGCTTATAACTTGATAAGAATGAGGAAAGGCGATGAGTGGCTAACAGCTTTCCGCACACGTTATGGACTGTATGAATATACAGTAATGCCTTTTGGGCTGTGCAACGCTCCTGCAACGTTCCAGTGTTTTATAAATGACGTATTTCATGACTTACTTGATGTCTGTATGGTCATTTATTTAGATGACATTTTAATCTATTCTGACAATATAACAAACCATCACACCCATGTCAATCTTGTTTTGTCCAGACTTCGTTCACACCATCTCTATGCCAAGTTAGAGAAATGCATTTTTAATACCACTACTATTTCCTTCTTAGGATACCATGTTTCCCCTTCTGGTATCGCCATGGAAGCAAACAAAGTGGAAGCTATTACTAACTGGAGCACCCCCCGTACAAAAAAGGATGTTCAGAGATTTCTTGGGTTTGCAAACTTCTATAGGAAGTTTATCAAGGGCTTTTCTGAGATTGCTAGACCCTTGACTAAATTAACTCAGAAAAAACCTGGTTTCTCTTGGAATATCCATGCTGAGAACGCATTTAATATATTAAAGGAGAGATTTGTAACAGCACCGATACTCAAATTCCCAGATCCCAGTTTACAGTACACGCTTGAGGTTGATGCTTCTGAGTACGCTCTTGGAGCTGTACTTTCACAAAGAGTTTCACCCAAGGAAGCACTGCATCCAATATCATATTACTCTAGGGTAATGAGCTCAGCCGAGCTAAATTATGCTATTGGTGAAAAAGAGCTTCTTGCTATAAAATCAGCACTAGAGTTCTGGAGACACCTCCTTGAGGGTACTAAACATACTATTCTTATACTTACGGATCATAGAAACCTTGAATATTTAAAAACCAGCAAAACGTTAACATCTAGACAAGTTAGATGGAGCCTCTTCTTTTCAAGATTTGATTTTACCATCACTTACCGCCCGGGTTCCAAAAATACAAAAGCAGATGCGCTTTCAAGGAAGGATCCAAAACCTCAACATTATATACCTCCGGATTCTATCATTCCACAAAATAAGTTCATTGGATTAACTTCAATCACTGAAACCTCTATAAAAGAGTATCAGAGAGCAGATCCAAAACTCCCATTAGCAGACCTACAAAAACACAGTAGTAATCTGTATTACCATGGAAACCAGATATACATACCAGAACCTCTACGTAATGAATTGATGCATTCTGCACATGATTCTCTTCTTTCAGGACATCCTGGACTTCATAAAACATTACGGATACTTCAAAGAGACTATTGGTGGCCCAATATGAAAAGTTCTGTCTCTTCTTACATTCGATCCTGTTCAGTCTGCGCTACTTGCAAACATTCTAGAACTCGTCCTTATGGTCTTCTACTCTCATTACCAGTTCCTGAAAGACCCTGGAAGGACATAGCAATGGACTATATAGTGGAGCTACCCCCATCCTCTAACCATAACACAATTCTAGTCATTGTTGATCTGTTTTCTAAAATGGCACATTTTATTCCACATATGGGTTTACCAACCGCATCCGAAACAGCCATACTGTTCTTGAATCATGTTGTAAAGTTACATGGACTACCCGACTCCATCACGTCTGATAGAGGATCTCAATTCACCTCTAAGTTCTGGACTCAGTTATGTTCTATTCTCAAGATTACTAGGAGATTAAGTACTGCTTATCATCCCCAGACTAATGGTCAGTGCGAAAGGACTAACCAGTCTCTTGAACAGTATCTGAGATGCTATTGTACCAACCAACAGGATAATTGGTTCGCTCTGCTGCCTACTGCAGAATTTGCACATAATAACATGACCAACGCATCTACAAAAACTTCGCCATTCTATATTAATTATGGTTTTCACCCTTCATATCATCTTTTCCACAGAACCGATTCCTTGCTACCTACGGTTGATCAGACTGTCAATACTATTGCTGAGGGGTTTTCTGTTCTCAAAACAACCTTACAAGAAGCTCAAGCTTCACAGAAACATCATTATGATTTAAGACGCTCAAAACCCCCTCTTTATAAACCTGGCGATAAGGTTTGGCTAAGTACCAAACACCTGAAACTCTGTATCCCAAGTAAAAAGCTTGGAAGTCTTTTCATAGGTCCCTATGACATAGTTAAGGTTGTTAATCCAAATGCTGTGACTCTTCAGCTGCCTCCTTCTCTCAGGATACATCCTACATTCCATGTGTCCCTCCTGAAACCTTTCTCTCCGATAAGGGATCCCCCTCATCCTTCGTTGACTAACCCTCCAGTTGTGGATGATGTTGAGTATGAGGTGGATTCTATCTTGGACTCTCGTTTCTACCGCAATCAACTCCAGTACCTGGTACGATGGAAAGGTTTTGGGGCTGATGAGGACTCCTGGGAACCATACTCTAATTTGTCGGCACCCCGTCTTCTTTCAATTTTTCATCGGAGACATCCCGACCGGCCCAAGCCTTGATCCGCGGAGCGGCTCTTTTTAGGGGGGCGTCCTGTTATGTTCCTGTCCCTTTAAATCAGGATGTTCAGGTATTCACATCCCTATATAAAGGCCCCTCCTCCAGTCTACCTATGCTTGGTAATTTGTATTCACTTAGCTATAAGCTGAGCAACAACGAAGACACCTTGCTGATATTCCTAACCAAGGAATTTACTCATATAACTACAACTGCTGTGTGCTTTTCAACTTTGGATCGTCTTACACCAGGTTTCCTTGTTTTGTCCGGAATCCTTAAAGTATCTCTTACTTGTTAATACTGTTTCTCCCGGCTTCTACATTGAAGCTGTGTATCGGCGTCTGACGTCACCGTAAGTCTCTGGAGCTCTCTCTCACTCTGGCTGCAAACAACCAACTCCTGTGCTTAATAGCAAGTCACCTTGAAGCTGCGGTAACCGTTACTATTCCTTACTGTCTGAAGTTGGTAACGTATTATACCTTAATTCACTTGCTACTTTGAAGGACTTTCCTGCATGTTTTACAGTGTAACGCTTATGCAAATTCAGCTACCGTTAACATTCTGATTACCTGTAATATCTTTCGATTCAGCTTGATGAACTGTGCTTAATTATTCTATGTGCTTAATCAAATAATCATACTATTGGTTGTGAAAGACTGCCTGCTGTTTATATGAATACTAACAACGTTATATACTAACTAAGGACTGCCTGTTAACTAAAAACAACATAACATGTTATAGAGCTCTCCTGCTTACTTTATATAGTAACACCTCCTGGTTGCAACCTGTGTTATTTAAGGCTGACATTCACCTACTAATACTCAATCTTACCTATATCTTTCATTTATCTACTATCTCTATAATTATCTGCATATTGCAACCTGGTTTTGCAATCGGGATAATATACCTTTAAATCTCATTTCTTTCTCTTTGCATAATTATCTGCATATTGCAAACTGCTATTGCAATCGGGATAATATACCTTTAAATCTCATTTCTTTCACTCTGCATCCATGCAGCAGTGACCCTCAGATCTATGAGCAAAAACTAGGTTCTTGATTACATCTAATGAACCTAAAGGTTTGGTGTGAGACTGAGTGGTCCTGCAGTTAAGGATATTTAATATTTGCACCTAACATAACAATGTTATCCATATACAAGAGCACTAGATGGCAGCAGCATGTTATCCATATGCAAGAGCACTAGATGGCAGCAGCATGTTATCCATATACAAGAGCACTAGATGACAGCAGCATGTTATCCATATACAAGAGCACTAGATGGCAGCAGCATGTTATCCATATACAAGAGCACTAGATGGCAGCAGCATGTTATCCATATGCAAGAGCACTAGATGGCCGCAGAATGTTATCCATATACAAGAGCACTAGATGGCCGCAGAATGTTATCCATATACAAGAGCACTAGATGACAGCAGCATGTTATCCATATACAAGAGCACTAGATGGCAGCAGCATGTTATCCATATACAAGAGCACTAGATGGCAGCAGCATGTTATCCATATGTAAGAGCACTAGATGGCAGCAGCATGTTATCCATATGCAAGAGCACTAGATGGCAGCAGAATGTTATCCATATGCAAGAGCACTAGATGGCAGCAGCATGTTATCCATATACAAGAGCACTAGATGGCAGCAGCATGTTATCCATATACAAGAGCACTAGATGGCAGCAGCATGTTATCCATATACAAGAGCACTAGATGGCAGCAGCATGTTATCCATATGCAAGAGCACTAGATGGCCGCAGAATGTTATCCATATGCAAGAGCACTAGATGGCAGCACCATGTTATCCATATGTAAGAGCACTAGATGGCAGCAGCATGTTATCCATATGCAAGAGCACTAGATGGTAGCAGCATGTTATCCATATGCAAGAGCACTAGATGGCAGCAGCATGTTATCCATATGCAAGAGCACTAGATGGCAGCAGCTTGTTATCCATATGCAAGAGCACTAGATGGCAGCAGCATGTTATCCATATGCAAGAGCACTAGATGGCAGCAGCATGTTATCCATATGCAAGAGCACTAGATGGCAGCAGCATGTTATCCATATGCAAGAGCACTAGATGGCAGCAGCATGTTATCCATATACAAGAGCACTAGATGGCAGCAGCATGTTATCCATATACAAGAGCACTAGATGGCAGCAGCATGTTATCCATATACAAGAGCACTAGATGGCAGCAGCATGTTATCCATATACAAGAGCACTAGATGGCAGCCGCATGTTATCCATATACAAGAGCACTAGATGGCAGCAGCATGTTATCCATATGTAAGAGCACTAGATGGCAGCCGCATGTTATCCATATGCAAGAGCACTAGATGGCAGCAGCATGTTATCCATATGCAAGAGCACTAGATGGCAGCAGCATGTTATCCATATACAAGAGCACTAGATGGCAGCACTATTTCCTGCCATGTAGTGTTTTAAACAAATACCTAGGTATGTCTTTAGCACAGAATATCATGGGAACAAAACAAATGTGATAATAGACGTAAATTGGAAACTTTAAAAAAAATTATATGCTCTGTCTGAATCACAAAAAACATTTTTGGGTTTCATATCCCTTTAATTAGGTCCTCCTACGTCACCCAAACTTCCCTTTCTTTTGCCTAACAGATGGGTCATTGCCTCTACTTTCATTTTTACCTATATGGCTAATATTCTGTGACACTTCCCATTCACTAAAATATGGTCCCTTAATCTGTGTTTGTGCTTGAAAAAAATAACACAAATCAGATGCCTTAAATTACATACAAGTATCTTCAAAATTGTATTAGTGTGGCATTGTGTTTAACCCTGCAAAAAGTCAACTCCAGAGCAGCAATGCATTACTGGGAGCTAACTGAACACTGGTAAACCAATAACAAAAGAGGCATATGTACATAGCCACTAGTCACCAGCTCCCTCCCTCCCAGTAGTGCAATGATGCTTCTGAGCCTGCCTAGGTGCATTTCAACAAAGGATACCAAGATAAAAGAAGTAAAGAAAAATATGTTTAACATTAAAGGGACACTAAACCCAATTTTTTTCTTTCTGGATTTAGATAGAGCATGCAACTTTAAGCAACTTTCTAATTAACTCCTATTATTAATTTTTCTTTATTCTCTTGCTATCTTTATTTAAAAAGCAGGAATGTGATGCCTAGGAGCTGGCCCATTTTTGTTTGAGAACCTGGGTTATGCTTGCTTATTTGGTGGGTAAATGTCAGCCTCCAATAAGCAAGCGCTATCCTTGGTGTTGAACCTAAAATGGGCTGGCTGCTAAGATTTACATTCCTGCTTTTAAAATAAAGATAGCAAGAGAACGAAGAAAAATTATAATAGGAGTAAATTAGAAAGTTGATTAAAATGTCATGCTCTATCTGAATGATAAAAGAAAAAAATTTGGGTTCAGTGTCCCTTTAAATGGCATGCTCTGTCTGAACCATTAATTTAGACTTTAATATAGGGTTGCCACCTCAGCCATGTTTTCCTGAACACTTATGAGTTACACATGCTGTAGGGTGTGCATGGAGGAACATGTATTGTGCTGTTCATCATCACTTTTTGTGATGTCCAGAGGCACAATACATGTTCCGCCCTGCTTACCCTGCAGCATGTGTAACTCATAAGCGTCCAAGAAAACATGGTTGAGGTGGCAACCCTATTTTAATATTATTATTATATCACTTTACATAAAAAAAACAACCTTCTTATCCCGCTATCCATGGAAAGAACACATTATTATAACCCCAGTATCCATTGTCCTTACTATAAATACCACTGTATGCACACTGCTGACTCTGTAGTAACTAATATTATAAACAACCACCAAAAAGATAAGCAGAATGAACGTGCTTTTCAAAGAATATCTTAATGCCAAGAAAAATGTAAAAAAAAATCTCTCAAGAGGGCAATAAACTATGAAAGTTTGACGTATTCACTTGCATAAAAGGACTCTCGTAGTTTTATTTTACTCTATCTCTCAAAAAAAAAAACAACAGACATCAACAAGAACTGTAGTCTGTAACTATAGAGTTTGAGCTGCCATGGAAACAGGACAAAGAGCAGGAAAAATGGGAAGTGAAAAAAAATTTCTAGATAACAAGAGAAAAGGATCTTATAAGGGACATAAAACTCGGCATAGGCATTCAGATAATTTGTTATGAGACGAATACAGAAAGTGGCCGCGAGCGGCATTCGGCTCTTTTTTCGGAGCTACATTTATTCTTGTGAAAGTAAAACTCACTAAAATATGGATTTGCACAGATCTTAGGGGCCCATTTATCAAGCTCGGTATGGAGCTTGAAGGGCCGTGTTTCTGGCGAGTCTTCAGACTCGCCAGAAACACAAGTTATGGAGCAACGGTCTAAAGACCGCTGCTCCATAACCTGTCCGCCTGCTCTGAGGAAGCAGACAGACATCGCCGAAAATCAACCCGATCATGACCTGCAGGGGGCGGCATTGCATAAGAGCTGCTGGTGCAATGCTGAATGCGGAGAGCGTATTGCTCTCCGCATTCAGCGAGGTCTGTCGGACATGATCCGCAATGTCAGATAATGTCCGACAGGCCTTTCATAAATAGGCCCCTTAGTGTGTTTCACTTTCACAAGAATTAATGCAGCTCCAAAAAGAGACGATTACCGCAAGCGCCTGCCTTCTTCCACATTTGGATCATAACAAATTACCCGAATGACCATGACTACATAAAACCACACATTCTTTTCTTTCATGATTCAGGTAGAGCAGCTTTCGAATGTGCTTCTATTATTTAATTTGATTTGTTCTCTTAATACCTAGGTAGGACAGGAGCATCAATGCACTAAGGGGGCTAGCTGCTGATTGGTGGATACACTCATATGCCTGTTGTTATTGGCTCATGCAATGTGTTCAGCTAGCTCCCAGTATTGCATTACTGCATCTTCAACAAAGGATACCAAGAACATTTTTTCTCCCTGCTTGTGCAATGTTAAATGCCGACAGCGAGGTCGAATCATGTCCGCTCGACCTGTGATAAATATCTACCCCAATATCTGAACGCAGTTTTTTTCCATTTTCAATTAACTATTAAAAGGACATTAAAGACCAAGGGGCCCATTTATCAAGCTCTGAATGGAGCTTGAGGGCCCGTATTTCTGGCGAGCCTGAAACACCAGTTATGAAGCAGCGGTCTAAAGACCACTGCTCCATAACCTGTCCGCCTGCTCTGAGCAGACGGACAGACATCGCCGCAATTCAACCCGATCGAGCACGATCGGGTTGATTGACACCCCCCTGCTGGCGGCCGATTGGCCGCGAATCTGCAGGGGGCGGCATTGCACCAGCAGCTCACAAGAGCTGCTGGTGCAATGCTGAATATGGAGAGTGTATTGCTCTCTGCATTCAGCGAGGTCTGTCGGACCTGATCCGCACTGTCGGATCAGGTCTGACAGACCTTTGTTAAATAGGCCCCCAAGAGCCAGTTCATGAGTGGAGCGATTTATCGTTGGGTTTTGCACTCGTCAGGCTAGGGTAAGATCTAAAAACACCACCTCAGTGTTATTCCATGTATAAGTGAGAGAGAGACCCTTATTATTATGTTTAAGGTAATTCACAAAATTGTCTGCATCGGGTTTTTCCCCTCTCCAAACAAGTATGAGATCATCAATGAATCTCTTGTATATGACTATTCTCTCTCTGAAGGGGTTCCCACCTGCATAGACATGGGCCAGTTCCCATCAACCCATGAATAGGTTGGCGTATGATGGGGGAAACTTTGCTCCCATCGCTTTCCCACATATCTGCAGGTAGAATCCCCCTTCAAAGAGAAAATAGTTAAGATTCAGTAAGAATTCAGTAACCCTGATGAGAAAAATCTTGTTAGCTCTTGAAAAACTAGTCTATCTAGGAAAAAGGAGATTGCTTGTAAATCCAAAACATAGGGTATTTAAGAATATAGTGACACAACATCAATAATAAGCCAGCTATATTCAGTACTCCAATCAAAATCTTCCACCAGATTTAACACATATGTCATATCCCTGAGGTATGAGGGTAAATTCAAGACTAATGGTTGCAGAAAGGAATCCAACCATTCAGAGAGAGGCTCCAAAAGAGAGCCTATCCCTGAAACGATTGGTCGGTCTTTAACATTCTGTAATCCCTTATGTGTCTTCGGTAGATGATGGAAGATTGGTGTAACTGGATCATTCACATACAAACTATCAACTATCTTTTGATCCATTACCCCCAAATCTAATCCATCATCTAATAAAGAAGCTAGTTCTTGTTGAAAGTGTTTTATAGGGTTAGTATTTAGCAGTTCATATGCCTCTGAATCCTCAAGCTGACGCATGGCTTCTTGGACATAATCAGTTTTGTTCAAGATTACAACACTCCCGCCCATGTCAGAATTTTTTATTACAATGTTCCTGTTTGTCTGCAATGATACAATAGCCTCTTTTTCTTTTTTAGAAAGATTGGAATGTATACTTGGGCTATGAGACAGTGCTGTAAGTTCTTCCAAAACCCTTCTGTGGAAAAGTTCCAGTTTTCATGGGTTTGCTCATGGGCTGTTCAATTGTTACCTCAATGGCTTGTTCACTCTCAAGCTCTTTGAGTGTAAGTAGAGCACATGTATCCTCAAAGTCCATATTTATTCCTTCCTCCAGATCATTCTCAACACTATCATCCTTCAGAGTTTCTGGTGCATTAAATAATACTTTTTTAGTGTAAGTAAACGCACAAATGTATTTACTATATATAGGTATAGATATATATTGTACAAAAAATATCAGATATATGTAGAAATATTTATTTATGAATAAAAAGAACATATTCTGCTATGTGAAGAACATTGGAATGTGAAGTATTCATATTTTCATGTCGGGTTAGTGCAGATATGAATATATGTCCAGGTTTGCGCAAGTGTGGGGTGTTAAGTTTTTTTCTCCATTAACTTTTATGGGGGAATACGTGAACGCGCACGCAATACTATAGATTCTGCTTTTTGCGCTCGTCTGGTAAGCGTCCGAGCGAAGACAGTTTACTTTCAGCTCATAATACGAGTGCAACCCGAAGAGCATAAAAAAAGCTTACTTCTAGCGGAATCAATGCTCGAGCAGGAGTGTTAATTAGCGCTCCCCTTGTTTTCTGGCCCTAAATAAATTCTAGATAGAATTGTGTATTTAAATAAAAAATTAGACTGAAAATATGGATGGGTGAATGTGGTGAAAGTACAATTTGCTAGGAAGAACAAATAGATTTGTGGACATTCGTTTAGAAAAATCGAATGTTGATAAGAACGAAAATCCATTAAAATTCAGTAATCAAATGTTACTTTCGTTTTCGAATGTTAATAATTAGATCAAATATCCACTTCAGAGATTTTGAATGTAACATTTGATTTAACAAATACTATACATAGTTCATGTGGTTGAGAATTTAGTAAATTAATATATGATAGATACAAATATGTTAATTCTAATTTTTCTATTTAGAATATTGCATAATTCAAATATTACATTTAAAGAGAGCATTAGAAATACTATTACAAATATATAAATTGCCCACCTGCAGGTCTACCCTATTTGTCGTATGGATTTTCTATTTTAATATATCTTAATAAAGGAGTTTGTATTTTAACAGAGTATTTTCTTGTATATTTTGGACTTTTAAATATATAAATTGAAATTTTTCTAATTTTTATATTACTTTTAAGGAGATATTTAAAAATACTTTTACAAATATATTGATTCATATTTTTCTAATTCGAATATTGCTTAATTAATTTTTTTAATCTAATATTACATTTAAAGACAGCATTAGATATACTATTACATTAAATGAATGTTAGAATGTTGTACACACATTCAAAATTTTAAACAAATAAATTAGTGTGTTAAAGTTCGTCTCATTTTTCGAATAATGCAAGACATTTGCCCATCCCTAACTGAGAATAGGCAAATATCTTTTTAAATTCTATTACTTGTTTAAATATTGAAAAAAATAAGTGTAAAGTGTTATTGTCCATAATGCAATCGGTGTCACCATGTTGTAACCTAGGTTTCCCTCTATGCTGAGGCCAATTAGAGACAGTTATAAATGTGTCACAAGAGTGTACAACCAATGACTGTGCTGAATATAACAGTGTCTGGAGCGTGCATCTCCATTTAAATTTTAATAAAGTATTCAGAAAAAGTACAAAAACAGATAGGATAATCATCATGTATAATCAAAGGTAAAAAAGAAAACAAAAACGGCAATCATCATAAGTATACACACAACTTTGGATCAAGCTGTATTTCACATTTAGTTACATTAGCTTTAAAATGGCTCAGTATCAGCTTGGTGATATTCCTTCTCTATGTTCCTACATCAGCAAAATATTCTTCCCACAAGAACTTAAAAGAATGATAGGTATCTACTCAGTTAGTAATCTGGAAACCATATTTCCCTATTAAAAGGGAGAGTGAGAATTCTTGTTTCAGTCTGCAATTGTTGGAATACCAGTTTTTTTTTCCACCTTTGTGGTAATAACTGATGTGCGCTGCCTATCGTTATATTCAAAGCTTTTAACCTGAGAAGACATTTTTATTTTAGGAGGTTTGTTGAATAAAAAGATCAAGGGATCTAAAGGGATTTTATTGAATATAACCTGTACATAGTATACCTTTTTCTTAACTTTTATCCAAAATACTTCTATTAAGGGCCATTGCCACCATAGGTGTTACATAGTTCCACTTGAATCAAATCTGCGCCAGCAGGGTTGTGATTTGGGTATATTTTATGCAATCTGTGGGGAGTCAAATTCCATCTGCACAGGAGTTTAATATTTATTTCTATAATTTGCTCAGAAATTGATGATTTACCGGTATGCTTACAAATAGAAAACAACTCCTTGTCAGAGATCTGAATCTGGAGCTCTTCACTCCATGTCTTAGCATGTGAAGGCAAATTGCAAGAATAAACTCAATCAATTTAATCAATGTAATCAATTTATGAATTTTGGATAATGTCCCCCTAACTGGCACTTGAGAGCTACAAAAGGCAACATATATTTGGTTTATCTGGAAGGCTAGAGACAAAATGTTAAAGTTGAAAGTATGAGAACCAAGAACTAAAATGGGGGGGCTAAGATTCATATGTTCAGCATGCAGCTTTAGTTTAATATTTGTTAGTATTGTATAACAAGGTATCAATTCATGGAGTGTCATAATGTCACCTACTTTATAACTGTTAGTGACTTAGGAGGTTAAAGGAGAAGGTAGGTAGGATATTTCGTAGTTTTGTCGCCTGGGCATCTCATATTTTAAATGTTTTACGTGTCACTGCAGGGACATCGGGTGAGAGAATTCTTTGAGTTTTAGATAGCCAACAAGCTCCCCCTAATTGTATGCAATTCGCTAAGGAGTGTTCGAATGGTAACCACTACTTTCCAGACCAGTTCTTGCACCAGTCTACTATTCTGAAAGGAAAGGGCCTTTCTGTAATATTCAAGATGAGGGACCCCCAATTCACCCCCTTGTCCTTTGATCTGTATATCGTAGCTTTAGACACTCGTGGGATTCTATTTTGCCAAATAAAAGAATTAAGTATCGGGGCGTGGCTAAGAAGCAGCCATAGCAGGTCGCAATCTATGAAGTTCACAGATCTCGACTGCTAATCTACAGAATATCTTAAGAGATCTACATCATCTCCTACCACACTTTTGATAGATTCACTCATATTTTCTTCTGCTGATACAAAGGAGGTAGAGATTATCCACTTGAGTCGAGCCATTGCGGCCTACTCTTGAGTTTTTCAACACCCCCCCCCCCCCGGTAATCCGGGTAAAGTAGCTCTGGAACTACTGCTACGTGCATTTATCAAATTAAGTATCATGAAGGACCCTGTCCTGTTATTAAAAGCTCTTCTACAAGACCTTGATCGGAAACTAAACAACAATTTCGATGCCCTCTTCAAAACAGTGCAGAAGGCGACTCATAGGGAGAATACTGGGCCAACAGAGCATTCACTAACAGAGATCTCATTATCCGATCAACTTCCGAAGGCCACTACAGAGAACCTAAGTCAACCGGGGGGGCCCTACAACATTCTACATAGCATATTCATCTTCCCTGGCTAAAGCTGAGCGAGACCACGGCCCAGTGGAGCCTCTTATCTGTTACCCTGGAGAATTATTGCTTACAGCACAGATGCCATAGACCCAGCAACTATACCCAGAAGATCCCTGCTATGATCTGGCAGCGGGATGGAGTTTTTCACCTCTGATGTTCACCCATGGGGGAGTGGCCGGCTCCCGCGGTCGGACCCAGGAGTGTCTGAGCTCACAATACTCACCTGAGAGCCTGACGCCAGATTTGTTAGCGTGTGAACTCCCACAGACCTGGATCACCATCTTTACTGTCCTGCCGCCTCAGATCAGCAATCCTGATACTGGGACTTCTTCATGCATGGGGTACACGGACTACTACTACCCCAGAAAAGGCAGCAGACGTCCCATTCATAATAGCCTTGGTTACTATATCATTGGTATGAGCAGTGGCACCCGGACTGGGATCGGGTAATGGAGACTGGGACTCTGAGCCCATGTGAATCGATCTTTTTGCGGTGACCCACTTGGCTTGACTATTCTAATGATGACTCTAAGGTCTGATATACTAACATTGGGGCATGTAACTCCAGTTAGACTGTGTGCCGACTCAGTGGACTCTACTCATAACTTAACAAACTTAGTGCAACCTTATTGTATTTTTTTAGTGCCAAAGAATGGTTCACTCAAGGTTTTGGTTTTCTTTAGACAACTTTTACTCACTCCCATTTAATTAGCACTACTTAATTCACTGTGTTTCCCAGCTGTCCCATGAAGCAGTGTCCCACCTTAGCTTCAACATAAGGAAATAGCCCTAGCCACTATAGATAACACAAATATGTTGCTCTCTTTAAATATTTCAACAATGGTCATCAGCATTACATACTTATCCACTACGTCAGACGCCTGGTTTGATACCCTGAGTCAGCTTCACTAATTATGCCTCTGCATGTAACTAGCTTTACCTTAATATGAGTAACCCACTTATTTTGGCTTATATTTGTACAGCATAAGTAAGGTAGTTTGTAGTATCTGAATATGCCCTAAACTAACCAAGCATTAGGGTTCAAGGTCTGGTTAAAACTGCAAAAAGCCAACATCTTAATATGAAACTCAGATATTTCTGAGGGGCTCTTGGTTCCATTCCACCAAATAATTCCAATTTTGCTATCTCTAATATATATATATATTGCACTCTCACAAATAGTTCATCCAGTGCCAGGGTGCTAGAAAAGGAGTAGGATATGGCAAGCAGTTGACAGCACCCTCTGGTCTTAATAATCAAGTAGATTTATTTAGTGACGTTAAGGTGGTCTGATGAAGGGGAGCATTCCCCGAAACGTCACTAAATAAATCTACTTGATTATTAAGACCAGAGAGTGCTGTCAACTGCTTGCCATATATATATACAGTATATATATATATATATATATATATATATATATATATATATTCTCCTTTTCCCTCCTTATCATATCAGCATGTCAGTGGCAGTGGATCTATTTCAACTTGCACTACCTTTAGAACTCCTATGTGTATATGTATTTTATGTGCTATTTAAGAATTCATCCAATATTATAATACATACTCTTGTGTCAATACGCTATTAACCTACCAGATATTTGTATACTTTGCATATGTTATATCAGTTGCTCATTTGTTTCTTTGTGTTCTAAGGTCCAAAAGTGACCAAGGCAATTGCTAGCTCCCCTCACCCTTGTAACACTAGATTGGTAGGGCCCAAAAGTGACCCCCTGAGTAACGAGGGGAACATTCGCTAGAACACAAAACTTAGGTTTCCTTTTCAAATGTCCAAAATTCTTCTACCAGTTATGGTTTATGATACCATTTCCTTTTTATATATACTATGTACAGGTTATAAGATCTTCGGGAGACTTAGATACAAGGTTTGAGGCTTCCTAGGGTACGTATCCAGTACATTTCCCTAGGTCTCTGCCTTATATCAACTGAACTCCAGTGCCCAGTAGAGACAGTCCTAGTCTGGATATCCGGACCAGTGGCAATATAGGAGAACTGTTTATGGGATACTATCGGCTAGATTTAGAGTTTTGTCGGTAACGACCCGCGTAGCTAACGCTGGTTTTTTTTCTCCCGCACCTTTTAAATACCACTGGTATTTAGAGTTCACAGAAGGGCTGCGTTAGGCTCCAAAAAGGGAGCGTATAGCATATTTACCGCCACTGCAACTCTCAATACCAGCGGTGCTTACGGACGTGGCCAGCTTGAAAAACGTGCTCGTGCACGATTCCCCCATAGAAAACAATGTGGCAGTTTGAGCTGAAAAAAAACCTAACACCTGCAAAAAAGCAGCGTTCAGCTCTTAACGCAGCCCCATTGTTTCCTATGGGAAGCACTTCCTAAGTCTGCACCTAACACCCTAACATGTACCCCGAGTCTAAACACCCCTAACCTTACACTTATTAACCCCTAATCTGCCGCCCCCGCTATCGCTGACCACTGCATATTTTTTTTAACCCCTAATCTGCTGCTCCGTACACCGCCGCAACCTACGTTATCCCTATGTACCCCTAATCTGCTGCCCCTAATACCGCCGACCCCTATATTATATGTATTAACCCCTAATCTGCCCCCCACAACGTCGCCGCCAGCTACCTACAATAATTAACCCCTAATCTGCCGACCGGACCTCACCGCTACTATAATAAAGTTATTAACCCCTAATCTGCCTCACTCCCGCCTCAATAACCCTATAATAAATAGTATTAACCCCTAATCTGCCCTCCCTAACATCACCAACACCTAACTTCAAGTATTAACCCCTAATCTGCCGACCGGACCTCACTGCTACTCTAATAAATGTATTAACCCCTAAAGCTAAGTCTAACCCTAACACTAACACCCCCCTAAGTTAAATATAATTTAAATCTAACGAAATAAATTAACTCTTATTAAATAACTTATTCCTATTTAAAGCTAAATACTTACCTGTAAAATAAACCCTAATATAGCTACAATATAAATTATAATATTTTAGGATTAATATTTATTTTACAGGCAACTTTGTATTTATTTTAACCAGGTACAATAGCTATTAAATAGTTAATAACTATTTAATAGCTACCTAGTTAAAATAATTACCCAATTACCTGTAAAATAAATTCTAACCTAAGTTACAAATACACCTACACTATCAATAAATTAAAGAAACTACAAATATCTATCTATCAGATTTTCCCTACCTTAATTCCGATTGGCTGATAGAATCCTATCAGCCAATCGGAATTCGATGGACGCCATCTTGGATGACGTCATTTAAAGCAACCTTCATTCGGACTTAGGACGTCGGAAGAAGAGGATGGATCCGCGCTGGAGGTCTTCAAGATGGAGCCGCTCGTCATCGGATGAAGATAGAAGATGCCGCTTGGATGAAGATGGTTGCCGGTCCGGATCTCCTCTTCTTCCCGGATAGGATGAAGACTTTGGAGCCTCTTCTGGACTTCTTCTTGCCGCTTGATAGAAGACTTCAGCCGGATGATGGATCGCCAGCCCCCGCTTGGGCTTGGATGAAGACTTCGGAGCCTGGAACGATCGGTGATACCTGGCATGGTGAAGACAAGGTAGGAAGATCTTCAGGGGCTTAGTGTTAGGTTTATTTAAGGTGGGTTTGGGTTAGATTAGGGGTATGTGGGTGGTGGGTTGTAATGTTGGGGGGGGGTATTGTATGTTTTTTTTTACAGACAAAAGAGCTGAATTCTTTGGGGCATGCCCCGCAAAAGGCCCTTTTAAGGGCTGGTAAGGTAAAAGAGCTTTTCTATTTTAATTTTAGAATAGGGTAGGGCATTTTTTTATTTTGGGGGGCTTTGTTATTTTATTAGGGGACTTAGGGTAGGTGTAATTAGCTTAAAATTGTTGTAATATTTTTATTATGTTTGTAATTAATTTTTTTATTTTTTGTAACTTAGCTTTTTTTATTTTTTGTACTTTAGTTAGTTTATTTAATTGTATTTATTTGTAGGTATTTCATGTAATTAATTTATTGATAGTGTAGTGTTAGGTTTAATTGTAGATAATTGTAGGTATTTTATTTAATTAATTTATTGATAGTGTAGTGTTAGGTTTAATTGTAACTTAGGTTAGGATTTATTTTACAGGTAATTTTGTAATTATTTTAACTAGATAGCTATTAAATAGTTATTAACTATTTAATAGCTATTGCACCTGGTTAAAATAAATACAAAGTTGCCTGTAAAATAAATATAAATCCTAAAATAGCTACAATATAATTATAATTTATATTGTAGCTATATTAGGGTTTATTTTACAGGTAAGTATTTAGCTTTAAATAGGAATAAGTTATTTAATAAGAGTTAATTTATTTCGTTAGATTTAAATTATATTTAACTTAGGGGGGTGTTAGTGTTAATGTTAGACTTAGCTTTAGGGGTTAATAAATTTATTAGAGTAGCGGTGAGGTCCGGTCGGCATATTAGGGGTTAATACTTGAAGTTAGGTGTCGGCGATGTTAGGGAGGGCAGATTAGGGGTTAATACTATTTATTATAGGATTAGTGAGGCGGGAGTGAGGCGGATTAGGGGTTAATAACTTTATTAGAGTAGCGGTGAGGTCCGGTCGGCAGATTAGGGGTTAATAATTGTAGGTAGGTAGCAGCGATGTTGGGGGTGGCAGATTAGGGGTTAATAAATATAATATAGGGGTCGGCGGTGTTAGGGGCAGCAGATTAGGGGTACATAGGGATAACGTAGGTGGCGGCGGTGTGCGATCGGCAGATTAGGGGTTAAAAAATGTTAATAGAGTGGCGGCGATGTAAGGGGGCCTCGGTTTAGGGGTACATAGGTAGTTTATGGGTGTTAGTGTACTTTAGAGCACAGTAGTTAAGAGCTTTATGAACCGGCGTTAGCCCAGAAAGCTCTTAACTCCTGGCTTTTTGCTGCGGCTTAAGTTTTGTTTTAGAGTTCTAATGCTCACTTCAGCCAAGACTCTAAATACCAGCGTTAGAAAGGTCCCATTGAAAAGATAGGATACGCAAATGGCGTAGGGGGATCTGCAGTATGGAAAAGTCGCAGCTGCAAAGTGAGCGTTAGACCCTTTCCTGACTGACTCTAAATACCAGCGGTAGCCCAAAACCAGCGTTAGGAGCCTCTAACACTGGTTTTGACGGCTAACACCAAACTCTAAATCTAGCCGTATGTTTATTCACTAAGCAAGAATCGTGAGAATCACTGGTGTGCCATTTGTTTGATGTGCTTTTAACATACCTTATAATCGTTTGAGGTCTGGTAATGTAAGAGTTCATTTGTCTTAATAAATTTGTCATTTTTCCACGCTTACTACGCTTAGAGTAGCATGCGCCTCTGTATCCCCTTTTTGTTTCTATATAGTTTGTTCCAGTTGCCAGGACCGTGTTTTTAAAGGGGCTGCAACTCACTCTGAGCTTTCAGAAAAAGACTTCTTAAAGGGATATTGCCCATTGGGAGAATTCTATCCTTGGATTTAACAAGAAATCATCCATATATATCCTTTTAGAAATGATTATATGTTCATGTATTAACATACATATTTAATTGTTTATACATGCATTTTTTGATATAAGGCATTTAACCGATTTTATTTTATTTATTTTAACTTATTTTAATCTATTTAATTTTATTAGGCTCTATGTAGGTCGCTCTTTCTGTGTTCATTCTGTGTATATAAAATAAAACTTACTTTGATTTGCCAGCCCCCTGTATCATGTGACCGCCCATCAGCCAATCACAGACTCATATACATACACAATGTGTACTCTTGCACATGCTCAGTAGGAGCTGGTGCTTGGGAAAGTGTGTATAAAAAAAAAAGTGATTGCACAATTTAATAATAGAAAAGTGAAGTGAGTCTTTTAACTTGGACAGGTTACTGCATGTATTACAATTTGAAAGTAAGAATTTCTTGAAGTTAGTGCACATTGGGTTTAGCTTGCACACTAACTTCACGTCTTCGGATATTGCAACCGTGTTAACTTCTTCTCCTTATAGACTTCAATGGAGCACGCTGTTAAAAAAAAACTAACACTTATCACTTATTCACTAACCCCACACTGTCCAATGGCACTAAACTCGAAAGTAGTTATGCATATTTTACATTCCAATGTTCTTCACATAGAAGACAATGTTCTAATTATTTTTTAGGGCTGAAACAACTAATCGTAAAAATGAAAAGTTGTTAAAAAGTTGTCAACGATTTTCATTATCAATTTGTTGGTTACAGATTAGTTGTTTCTTGTTCATAGAGCCTGTTCGGCGCACACTGTTATGATCAGTGCTGCAGCACCAACTTAGACCTCGCCCTTACACCTCCCCTCTCCCACAGCATGCAGTAGACGCCACCGTGACCTTATTCTTCCCCCTCCAACAGCGTACATTGGTCTGCACTGCAGTGCCGGCGCAATTTTATAACTGGAGAAATGCTGAACTGAGTACTAGGCAGGACCAATCAGGTACTGAAAATAATTAATTGTTTTTTCCTCTTCTTCTTTCACTTGGATAAATTCAATATATATATTTTATATTATTAAGAGTCCATCCATTATATTGGTAACTTTGGATGGACGGACTCTTAATAATATATATATATACAGGTGAAACTCGAAAAATTTGAATATCGTGCAAAAGTTCATTTATTTCACTAATGCAACTTAAAAGGTGAAACTAATATATGAGATTGACTCATTACATGCAAAGCAAGATAGTTCAAGCCATGATTTGTCATAATTGTGATGATTATAAATAAACCAGGGATTAGAGTGCGCTAAAAAAAGCTCTACCATATCTAATTAGGCTTCTGATAAATAGAAATAGCCACAATTCTACTTATAATGGTTATATTCTATAATAATAATAGTAATATTTATTAATAATAAATAAGTATAAATTGATGTAGAATGATAAGTAAATTAACCAATTTTATTATATACTAAAAACAATTCAATTTATCAGTTTATAAAATATTAATAAGGTGCACCTTATAGAAAGAAGAAAACTTTCTAAAATCTAATACATATAGTTAACAAGAAAACTTGATACAAGACAAATGGCAACAGTGTTTCAAACAATGATTACAGCACAAACCGACGCGTTTCAAATCCAAGGCGTGTGCAGATGCTTAAAAGTCTTTGTACAAGCACTTTTGCAACCTTGTAACCCTTGCTTACTAAGCTTAAGAGTGGAGGCAGTATATCAAAAATTAGTGGCACAATAATGAATTTTGCCTTTGTTGTATGCAGCAATAAGTTCCGTTTTCTAAAGTTCTTATTAAGATGCTCCAAATGTGTACTCAAACTCACCAGAATCCGAAAGGCATATAGAATGAATACCTTTCCCGGACCGGGTTGTCACTTCTCCAAATGTTGGAGTCTTCTGAGTCAGCCATTAGCTCCGGCTGTGACATGTGTCGTTCACGTGATACCTCTCCTTCGCCAATAGCCCAGTCCGGTTACCGGTGAGTGTTTTTTTAAAGAATGATCTCAGGATAGAAATAAATCCAATTACCAGAACTCCTTATGTCAGAGATTGTTCATACACAGCGTGCATCCAGATGAACTCCTCGGTAGCTTAAATCGATAAAATCGCTGTGTGGCTATGTATAATGGTAGAGGATAAGATATTCAGTATTGCAGAGACAGAGCTGGCCAGCTTCCACAGGTCTAATCATCGATCTACGCGTTTCAGCTCGTAAGCCTTTGTCAAGATGAACCTGTGCTCTCTCACCTGGTTCTTATACCTGTCATCTTAAAGGGACAGCGTTCATTGAATCCAAAAGTTATTTTATAGCAGTTGCTGAGTCGAACTTTTATTCCATTGTTGTATAATATTGTTTTTGCACAATCCTTTTCAGCTTAGTATGCATTATATCAATGAAATGCATATATTTATACTGTTAAGTTTCTATCTATCTTGGTTGCCAAATATGAGAGTTAATAAAATCAATGTCGGCTTCTTTTCCAATCTTATTTCATTTTGTAAATGAGTTGCAATATTAAATTACCAAACACACTCCTTAGTAATACAAATTTTAAAAATACAACTTATTATAATCTAATTACATAACTACTAATAAAACCTAACAAAAATATATGAATAAAGATAAAAATGATTGATATTAAATAAGCATTATAGTAAAAATGTATTTATTAATCTACAATTATCAAAACATATATCTATTAGATCAAATAGAATATAATAATTTGTACAATGTGGAATTGAATGTCTGTTTCTCAAAATACCTAAAACTGCAGATCCTATTATTAATATAAATATTTCTTTTTCATATAGTTAAATTAATAAAAAAAAATAAGCATTTAATTTTAATTAACTACATATGTTAAAAAAGCCAGAAAAGCTAAGAAAGCTAAAAAAAAATAAAAAATGGGGGAGAGAAAGAAATGACATTTAGGATATTTGATATTGTATCATTAAAAATAGTTTTAAAAGTTTCCTAAAAAACACATATGAAATATGTATAGAAAATATCTATAAAAATATATATAAATAAAACATTTTTTTATATAGATAAAAATATAAATAAATTCCCAAACAGTTTATCTATATACAGAGGCATAATTTATGTTACATACTAAAAGAATTACTCCAAATATTAAAAAAGAAATAATAGAATAGATATTGTTATATAAAAGTCAGATATCTAAATTTATATAAAGGGGTTTAGGTCGAGTTCTGCATTTAGACCTTGAGGGTCTAAAGTCTTAAAATTAAAAACCAATTCTGCTTCTATTTTCAAGAGCCTTTTGTTTAGGTCCCCCCCCCCCCTCACCAATCTTGTTTAATTTTCCTCAAACCCCAATATTTTAGACCTTTAGGTTTTTGATTGTGATACTCTTTAAAATGTTTAGAGAGTAGGTGGCCCTCGAATCCATTTTCAATATTTAGAAGGTGCTCTCTAATCCTGTCCCTCAACATACGTGAGGTCTCACCTAGATACTGCTTTTTATATGGACATTCAATTAAATATACTATATTTTTGTCTGAGCATTTAATTAAATCCCTAATTTTGTATTCTTTTTGAGTTACAGTTGATTTAACACTAGTTTTTTTAGAGCTAAATTTACAGGCCTTACAAGATATGCATGGGAAATATCCCTCTATTTTATTCCCTTTCAAGTCAACATCTATACAATTTATCCTCCTTGGTTTAAAAGTACTAGGGGCTAAGATATTTTTCAAATTCCTGGCTTTTTTAAAAACTATTTTTCGACTCTCACTTAAGGATTCACCTATAAATGGGTCTCTTTGTAGTAGATGCCAATGTTTATTAAAAACTGTTCTTAATTGATTATGGTTAATATTAAAATCTGTGATGAATGGTATATCTATTATATTCTCTTTATATTCTTTTATAGTTCTCCCTTGAAGTAATTCATTTTGAGTTTTTTCTTTAGCTTTTATTTTTAGCTGTATGTATTAAATCCTTATTATATCCTCTTTTTTTAATTTTTTCTTCCAGGGTAATTGCCTGTTGTTCAAAATCTTTTAATTCACTACAATTTTTTCTAATACGTTGAAATTGATATGTTGGTATATTCTCTAACCATTTTTTGTAGTGGCAACTTTTATTGTGGATAAAATTATTAGAGTCCACTGCTTTGAAGTGTGTTTTAGTGATTATTTTATTATTCCAGGTTGTAATATCTAGATCTAAATAATTAATATTTGTTCTACTTTTTTCATAAGTTAAATGAATTCCAAAATCATTATTACCAAAATCTTCTAAGAATAAATCTAAAAGTTCCTCATCTCCCCTCCAAATTAAAATTATGTCATCTATGAAACGACGATAGAGCACCAAGTTCGCCTCCCAGTCTGATCTATGTATAAATCTTTCTTCTAAGTAGCCCATGAATAAGTTTGCATAACTGGGGGCGAACTTGGTGTCCATCGCCGTACCTTTAATTTGAAGATAAAATTGATTATTAAAATTAAAATAATTATTATTTAATATAAAAGAGATACTTTCCAATAAAAACTCTCCCTTTTTACTTAAAAAATATTCTACTGCCTGAATTCCATATTGGTGTTGGATATTTGTGTACAAAGAGCACACATCACATGTCACCATAATCCAATCTTTTTCCCATTTTATATTTTGTAATATTTGTATAAGTTCTGTGGAATCTTTTAAGTATGATGGGAGTTGGACTACATAATATTGTAAGTATTTGTCCACAAACTCAGATAGATTTGAAGTTATGGATTGGATGCCAGAAAACCCCAGCTCATGAAAACCCCAAATCCACAATCTTAGAAAATTAGAAATTACATGCAATCAATAAAACAAGGATTGTACATAGAACAATATCGGACCTCTGAAAAGTATAAGCATGCATACTGTATGTACTCAGTACTTGGTTTGGGCCCCTTTTGCAGCAATTACTGCCTCAATGTGGTGTGGCATGGAAGCTATCAGCCTGCGGCACTGCTGAGGTGTTATGGAAGACCAGGATGCTTCAATAGCGGCCTTCAGCTCTTCTGCATTGTTCGGTCTCATGTCTCTCAATTTTCTCTTCGCTATGCCCCATAGATTCTCTATGGGGTTCAGGTCAGGCGAGTTTGCTGGCAAATCAAGCACAGTAATCCCACAGTCATTGAACTGCTTTTGGCAGTGTGGGCAGGTGCCAAGTCCTGCTGGACAATGAAGTCAGCATCCCCATAGAGCTTGTCTGCGGAAGGAAGCATGAAGTGCTCCAAAATCTCCTGGTAGATGGCTGCATTGACCCTAGACTTAATGAAGCACAGTGGACCAACACCAGCAGATCACATGGCTCCCCAAATCAACACAGACTGTGGAAACTTCACACTGGACTTCAATCATCTTGCAGTGTGTGCCTCTTCATTCTTTCTCCATACTCTGGGTACTTGGTTTCCAAATGAGATGCAAAATTTGCTCTCATCAGAAAAGAGGACTTTGGACCACTGAGCAACAGACCAGGTCTGTTTTTCTTTAGCCCAGGTAAGACGCTTATGATGTTGTTTGCTGTTCAGGAGTGGCTTGACAAGAGGAATATGACATTTTAAGCCCATGTCCAGGATCCGCCCTGTGTGTGGTGGCTCTTGATGCACTGACTCCAGCCTCAGTCCACTCCTTGTGAAAGTCCCCAACACTTTTGAATGACCTTTTCATGACAATCCTCTCCAGGCTGCGGTCATCCCTGCTGCTTTTGCACCTTTTTCTTCCACACTTTTCAATTCCACATAACATTCTATTAATGTGCTTTGATACAGCACGTTGGGAACATCCAACTTCTTTTGCAATTACCTTTTGAGACTTTCCCTCCTTATGGAGGGTGTCAATGATGGTTTTCTGCACAACTGTCAGGTCAGCAGTCTTTCCCATGATTGTGATTCCTACTGAACCAGACTGAGACCATTTAAAGGCTCAGGAACCCTTTGCAGGTGTTATGGCTTAATTAGCTGATTAGAGTGGGACACTTTGAGCCTAGAATATTGCACCTTTTCACAATATTCTAATTTTCTGAGATTGTGGATTTGGGGTTTTCATGAACTGTAAGCCATAATCATCACAATTATGACAAATCACGGCTTGAACTATCTTGCTTTGCATGTAATGAGTCTATCTCATATATTAGTTTCACCTTTTAAGTTGCATTAGTGAAATAAATTAACTTTTGCACAATATTCTAATTTTTCGAGTTTCACCTGTATATACTGTATATATATATTTTTTTTAATTAATCCAAGTGAAAGGAGAAGAGAAAAAACATGAATTACTTTATTACCGGTGGTGCAAACCCTTAAATATATATTAAATCATATAGAAAGAATAAGACAACAGTTCAATAAACTGTGTAAAAAAAAGATAGTTTATTGAACTGTTGTCTTATTCTTTCTACATGATTTTCTTTAAATAATATTGGTTCTTTGGAAAGGATACACTATATATCTGAACACAAAACTGGCAATCGCTGGTCTTTCCAAAAAATCTTTTACTGTGAAAGTAGTGACGTTTTGTGGACAAAGTATCCCCTTCCTCAGACACAGTGTATACAAAGTGCAAAAAATATATAACCACCATTACACAAACCCCACTCCCCAATTAGGACCAAAAAAAAACCCGCCAAAAGGTAGTCATGGTAACCACCTAATCACATAGTAAACAAATATAGTGTGTAATTAATTGCAGCAAAGCTAATGCACAAATCTGTCTGAGCTTAATAATAAGTGCATGTGAATAAGATATATGTGACATGTATCATGTAACTAGAACAATATGGTCTGCATGAGGGAATAGGCACAACACAGAGGAACAGGCAAATAATGAAATGCACATAAGCACGTTAGCATGCGTATCTTGCTTAGACCGCAACTTAATCACTGTCTACATGCAACAAGTAATCATCCGACATCCCTACTGAAAGTAATCCCTAAAGCTCAGATGATTAGGGTAGCCAAAAATAACATTGAACCATCGCTGAGACAGTCTCAACTGTCTGACATCGCTTGTAAATTTACCCAGCGAGGCTATAATCCAAGGCTCATTGACCAAAGTAAAAAAAATGGTTGAAGGATCTGAACTTACCACTACTGATGAGGCTAGGGATAATGTACCATGCCTAACGTTCAGTACTACATATTGCTGCCACCAGCAATTTGGGTAAGAGTCTTAACCAGCATTGGAATATCATCAAAAGTGATCCATCTCTACCATTTAATCAATGGCAACATCCTAGAGTGGGTTACAAAAGGAATAAAAATTTAAAGGACAGTCTAATGATTACCGACCCTTCCCATTGCTATAATAAAACTAACTAGCTCCAATAAAATAAAAAACAGGGCTGTTTCAGGTGTGCAGGGTGTACGACCTGCAATGCTATGGTACCTACTCTACTTTTGGACACCCACATACAAATAAGAGATTTTCTATCTGGCATTTCATCACCTGCACTACCACCTATGTGGTCTATTTGTTGAATTGTAGTTGTGGGAGATTATCCGATGATGCCAGGACAAGGTTTGCTAACCACAGATCATCCATCAGGACTGCCATAAAGAATCAGAAGAGTGAGCAGCCAGTAGCGAGGCATTTCTTGGAGGCCGGCCACACGGTGAATGATCTTCGCTTTGTTCTGATAGATCATATCCCCCCTCTGAAACTTGGGGGTGACAGAAATAGAGTACTCCTGCAACAGAAGTGAGGTGGATCTATCGCCTGAATACTGTGCAACCTAATGGACTCAATACTGTCATAGACTGGCACTGTTTTTTATGACTTTGGGACTATTTTTGTCATCAATAATGAGGGTCCACCTCTGTTTGAAACCTAATGAGAGTCCAAGACTATTGGTATAAACTTTTTAGTTTAAAGTCCACTATATCCTCCTGTCATAGGCTCCATTTTTTATTATACATAATAGGTTAGCATTAAGCATGTACTAGATTTGGTACATTAATTATTTATTTATTTTCAATAGACGATTATCCCCTTGTAGTATATTTTGGTATACATTTTTGAGTTTAGGGTCCACTATATCCTTTTGTCATAGGCTCAGACGATTATTCCTTTGTGTATATTTTGGTTTTAGGATAACTTCCTTAACAGTTCAATTTGGGACATAGCTTATTAAACATGAGTGGTTTGCTTCCCTCACATAGTTTTTGATAACAGTGTATTTTGTATTGTGTAGGCCTTTGAATTTAACGTTAATTGTTTCCTCTTGTCATATGCTCTTATCCGTATTATACACGGATGATGTTTTTATATACACACTACTTTGTATTGGATCTAGTAATATGTTTTTCAATACATACTATACACGGGGATATATATCCTTAGGGTTAGCCAGTGTTTTAGCCATTTCTTTATGTGCTCATTTGATTAATGCCATTAACATGTTTTTTGCAGCGCAGCGGCATCGGTATGCTGTGATCACGCACCACCCATTGGATTTGCGTTATCAAATGGGTCTTCCTTTTTCTATTTTTAGCACTTTGGCAGCGAACGGTGCATTGCCATGGCAATGCTGATGCCGGCAGCTGATTGGGGCTAGTAGGCATGTGCCCGAGGATGTTTTCTGATCAGGCTGTAATGGTTCCGTAAGTAACAACGGCTTTACAGAGCCCCATTTATGTATAACAGGTTTTCTCTCATTGTCTGTATAGTATATGAAATTTGCTGCATAGTGATTAAGTTGCGGTCAAAGTAACTAACATGCTTATGTGCATTTCATTATTTGCCTGTTCCTCTGTGTTGTGCCTATTCCCTCATGCAGACCATATTGTTCTAGTTACATGATACATGTCACATATATCTTATTCACATGCACTTATTATTAAGCTCAGACAGATTTGTGCATTAGCTTTGCTGTAATTAATTACACACTATGGCCTAGATTTAGAGTTCGGCGGTAAAAGGGCTGTTAACGCTCCGCGGGTTTTTTTCTGGCCGCACCATAAATTTAACTCTGGTATCGAGAGTTCAAACAAATGCTGCGTTAGGCTCCAAAAAAGGAGCGTAGAGCATTTTTACCGCAAATGCAACTCTCGATACCAGAGTTGCTTACGGACGCGGCCGGCATCAAAAACGTGCTCGTGCACGATTCTCCCATAGGAAACAATGGGGCTGTTTGAGCTGAAAAAAAACCTAACACCTGCAAAAAAGCAGCGTTCAGCTCCTAACGCAGCCCCATTGTTTCCTATGGGGAAACACCTCCTAAGTCTGCACCTAACACCCTAACATGTACCCCGAGTCTAAACACCCCTAACCTTACACTTATTAACCCCTAATCTGCCCCCCCCGCTATCGCTGTCCCCTGCATTACACTTTTAACCCCTAATCTGCCGCTCCGTAAACCGCCGCCACCTACGTTATCCCTATGTACCCCTAATCTGCTACCCCTAACATCGCCGACCCCTATGTTATATTTATTAACCCCTAATCTGCCCCCCACAACGTCGCCGACACCTGCCTACACTTATTAACCCCTAATCTGCCGAGCGGACCTGAGCGCTACTATAATAAAGTTATTAAGCCCTAATCCGCCTCACTAACCCTATCATAAATAGTATTAACCCCTAATCTGCCCTCCCTAACATCGCCGACACCTACCTTCAATTATTAACCCCTAATCTGCCGACCGGAGCTCACCGCTATTCTAATAAATGTATTAACCCCTAAAGCTAAGTCTAACCCTAACACTAACACCCCCCTAAGTTAAATATAATTTTTATCTAACGAAATAAATTAACTCTTATTAAATAAATAATTCCTATTTAAAGCTAAATACTTACCTGTAAAATAAATCCTAATATAGCTACAATATAAATTATAATTATATTATACCTATTTTAGGATTAATATTTATTTTACAGGCAACTTTGTAATTATTTTAACCAGGTACAATAGCTATTAAATAGTTAAGAACTATTTAATAGTTACCTAGTTAAAATAATTACAAATTTACCTGTAAAATAAATCCTAACCTAAGATATAATTAAACCTAACACTACCCTATCAATAAAATAATTAAATAAACTACCTACAATTACCTACAATTAACCTAACACTACACTATCAATAAATTAATTAAACACAATTGCTACAAATAAATAACATTAAATAAACTATCTAAAGTACAAAAAATAAAAAAGAACTAAGTTACAGAAAATAATAAAATATTTACAAACATAAGAAAAATATTACAACAATTTTAAACTAATTACACCTACTCTAAGCCCCCTAATAAAATAACAAAGCCCCCCAAAATAAAAAATTCCCTACCCTATTCTAAAATACAAATATTACAAGCTCTTTTACCTTACCAGCCCTGAACAGGGCCCTTTGCGGGGCATGCCCCAAGAATTTCAGCTCTTTTGCCTGTAAAAAAAAACATACAATACCCCCCCCCCAACATTACAACCCACCACCCACATACCCCTAATCTAACCCAAACCCCCCTTAAATTAACCTAACACTACCCCCCTGATGATCTTCCTACCTTGTCTTCACCATGCCAGGTTCACCGATCCGTCCTGGCTCCAAGATCTTCATCCAACCCAAGTGGGGGCTAGACATCCACTGAAGAAGTCCAGAAGAGGGTCCAAAGTCTTCCTCCTATCCGGCAAGAAGAGGACATCCGGACCGGCAAACATCTTCTCCAAGCGGCATCTTCTATCTTCTTCCATCCGATGACGACCGGCTCCATCTTGAAGACCTCCAGCGCGGATCCATCCTCTTCTTCCGACGACTAGACGACGAATGACGGTTCCTTTAAGGGACGTCATCCAAGATGGCGTCCCTCGAATTCCGATTGGCTGATAGGATTCTATCAGCCAATCGGAATTAAGGTAGGAATTTTCTGATTGGCTGATGGAATCAGCCAATCAGAATATAGTTCAATCCGATTGGCTGATCCAATCAGCCAATCAGATTGAGCTCGCATTCTATTGGCTGTTCCGATCAGCCAATAGAATGCGAGCTCAATCTGATTGGCTGATTGGATCAGCCAATCGGATTGAACTATATTCTGATTGGCTGATTCCATCAGCCAATCAGAAAATTCCTACCTTAATTCCGATTGGCTGATAGAATCCTATCAGCCAATCGGAATTCGAGGGACGCCATCTTGGATGACGTCCCTTAAAGGAACCGTCATTCGTCGTCTAGTCGTCGGAAGAAGAGGATGGATCCGCGCTGGAGGTCTTCAAGATGGAGCCGGTCGTCATCGGATGGAAGAAGATAGAAGATGCCGCTTGGAGAAGATGTTTGCCGGTCCGGATGTCCTCTTCTTGCCGGATAGGAGGAAGACTTTGGACCCTCTTCTGGACTTCTTCAGTGGATGTCTAGCCCCCACTTGGGTTGGATGAAGATCTTGGAGCCAGGACGGATCGGTGAACCTGGCATGGTGAAGACAAGGTAGGAAGATCATCAGGGGGGTAGTGTTAGGTTAATTTAAGGGGGGTTTGGGTTAGATTAGGGGTATGTGGGTGGTGGGTTGTAATGTTGGGGGGGGGTATTGTATGTTTTTTTTTACAGGCAAAAGAGCTGAAATTCTTGGGGCATGCCCCGCAAAGGGCCCTGTTCAGGGCTGGTAAGGTAAAAGAGCTTGTAATATTTGTATTTTAGAATAGGGTAGGGAATTTTTTATTTTGGGGGGCTTTGTTATTTTATTAGGGGGCTTAGAGTAGGTGTAATTAGTTTAAAATTGTTGTAATATTTTTCTTATGTTTGTAAATATTTTATTATTTTCTGTAACTTAGTTCTTTTTTATTTTTTGTACTTTAGATAGTTTATTTAATGTTATTTATTTGTAGCAATTGTGTTTAATTAATTTATTGATAGTGTAGTGTTAGGTTAATTGTAGGTAATTGTAGGTAGTTTATTTAATTATTTTATTGATAGGGTAGTGTTAGGTTTAATTATATCTTAGGTTAGGATTTATTTTACAGGTAAATTTGTAATTATTTTAACTAGGTAACTATTAAATAGTTCTTAACTATTTAATAGCTATTGTACCTGGTTAAAATAATTACAAAGTTGCCTGTAAAATAAATATTAATCCTAAAATAGGTATAATATAATTATAATTTATATTGTAGCTATATTAGGATTTATTTTACAGGTAAGTATTTAGCTTTAAATAGGAATTATTTATTTAATAAGAGTTAATTTATTTCGTTAGATAAAAATTATATTTAACTTAGGGGGGTGTTAGTGTTAGGGTTAGACTTAGCTTTAGGGGTTAATACATTTATTAGAATAGCGGTGAGCTCCGGTCGGCAGATTAGGGGTTAATAATTGAAGGTAGGTGTCGGCGATGTTAGGGAGGGCAGATTAGGGGTTAATACTATTTATGATAGGGTTAGTGAGGCGGATTAGGGCTTAATAACTTTATTATAGTAGCGCTCAGGTCCGCTCGGCAGATTAGGGGTTAATAAGTGTAGGTAGGTGTCGGCGACGTTGTGGGGGGCAGATTAGGGGTTAATAAATATAACATAGGGGTCGGCGATGTTAGGGGTAGCAGATTAGGGGTACATAGGGATAACGTAGGTGGCGGCGATTTGCGGTCGGAAGATTAGGGGTTAATTATTTTAAGTAGCTTGCGGCGACGTTGTGGGGGGCAAGTTAGGGGTTAATAGATATAATACAGGGGTCGGCGGTGTTAGGGGCAGCAGATTAGGGGTACATAAGTATAACGTAGGTGGCGGTCGGCAGATTAGGGGTTAAAAATTTTAATCGAGTGGCGGCGGTGTGGGGGGACCTCGGTTTAGGGGTACATAGGTAGTTTATGGGTGTTAGTGTACTTTAGGGTACAGTAGTTAAGAGCTTTATAAACCGGCGTTAGCCAGAAAGCTCTTAACTCCTGCTATTTTCAGGCGGCTGGAATCTTGTCGTTAGAGCTCTAACGCTCACTGCAGAAACGACTCTAAATACCAGCGTTAGAAAGATCCCATTGAAAAGATAGGCTACGCAAATGGCGTAGGGGGATCTGCGGTATGGAAAAGTCGCGGCTGAAAAGTGAGCGTTAGACCCTTTAATCACTGACTCCAAATACCAGCGGGCGCCCAAAACCAGCGTTAGGAGCCTCTAACGCTGGTTTTGACGGCTACCGCCGAACTCTAAATCTAGGCCTATATGTATTTACTATCGGGTAGATTACGAGTTTTTGCCGGTAATGGTGTGCGGTGCTGACAAGTCTTTTTTTCTCACCGCTCACTTAAGACAACACTGGTATTACAAGTTTTCTGCAAGCCGGCGTTAACCTCAGAAAAGTGAGCGTTGAGCAAAATTTAGCTCCACATCTCACTGTAATACCAGCGCTGCTTACGGTAGCGGTAAGCTGGAAAAACGTGCTTGTGCATAATTTCCCCATAGGAAACAATGGGGCTGAGCTGGCTGAAAAAAAACCCTAACACCTTCAAAAAAGCAGCGTTCAGCTCCTAACGCAGCCCCATTGTTTCCTATGGGGAAATAAAAGTTATGTCTACACCTAACACCCTAACATGAACCCCAAGACTAAACACCCCTAATCTTACACTTATTAACCCCTAATCTGCCGCCCCCAACATCGCCGCCACCTACATTATATTATTAACTCCTAATCTGCCGTTCCGGACACCGCCGCCACCTACATTATACTTATGAACCCCTAATCTGATGCCCATAACATCGCCGAACCCTACATTTTATTTATTATCCCCTAATCTGCCCCCCCAACGTCGCCACAACTATATTAAATTTATTAACCCCTAATCTTCCGCAGCCAACATCGCTGCCACTATAATAAATTTATTAACCCCTAACCCTAACACCCCCCCTAACTTAAATATAATTTAAATACATCTAAATAAATTTACTATAATTAACTAAATTATTCCTATTTAAAACTAAATACTTACCTGTAAAATAAACCCTAAACTAGCTACAATATAACTAATAGTTACATTGTAGCCATCTTAGGGTTTATTTTTATTTTACAGGCAATTTTGTATTTATTTTAACTAGGTACAATAGTTATTAAATAGTTATTAACTATTTAATAACTACCTAGTTAAAATAAGTACAAATTTACCTGTAAAATAAACCCTAACGTAAGTTACAATTGCACCTAACATTACACTATAATTAAATTAATTACCTAAACTAACTACAATTAATTACAATTAAATTAAATAAACTAAAGTACAACCCCCCCACACTAAATTACAGAAAATAAAAAAGAAATGACACATTTTTAAACTAATTACACCTAATCTAATCCCCCTAATAAAATAAAAAAGCCCCCCAAAATAAAAAAAATCCCTACCCTATACTAAATTACAAATAGCCCTTAAAAGGGCATTTTGCAGGGCATTGCCCCAAAGTAATCAGCTCTTTTACCTGTAAAAAAAAATACAATACCCCCCCTAACATTAAAACCCACCACCCACACACCCAACCCTACTCTAAAACCTACCCAATCCCCCCTTAATAAAACCTAACACTACCCCATTGAAGATCACCCTACCTTGAGACGTCTTCACCCAGCCGTGCACAAGTGGACCTCCAGAGGGGCAGAAGTCTTCATCCAATCCGGCCAGAAGAGGACATCCAGACCGGCAGAAGTCTTCATCCAGGCGGCATCTTCTATCTTCTTCCATCCGGAGCGGAGTGGGTCCATCTTGAAGACATCCGACGCGGAGCATCCTCTTCCATCCAATGGCGATTGAAGAATGAAGGTTCCTTTAAGTGACGTCATCCAAGATGGCGTCCCTTCAATTCCGATTGGCTGATAGAATCCTATCAGCCAATCGGAATTAAGGTAGGAAAAATCCTATTGGCTGATTGGATCAGCCAATAGAATTGAAGTTCAATCCTATTGGCTGATCCAATCAGCCAATAGGATTGAGCTCGCATTCTATTGGCTGTTCCAATCAGCCAATAGAATGCAAGCTCAATTCTATTGGCTGATTGCATCAGCCAATAGGATTTTTCCTACCTTAATTCCGATTGGCTGATAGGATTCAATCAGCCAATCGGAATTGAAGGGATGCCATCTTGGATGATGTCACTTAAAGGAACCTTCATTCTTCAGTCGCCATCGGATAGAAGAGGATGCTCCGCGTCGGATGTCTTCAAGATGGATCCGCTCCGGATGGAAGAAGATAGAAGATGCCGCCTGGATGAAGACTTCTGCCGGTCTGGATGTCCTCTTCTAGCCGGATCGGATGAAGACTTCTGCCCCTCTGGAGGTCCACTTGTGCCCAGCTGGGTGAAGACGTTTCAAGGTAGGGTGATCTTAAAAGGGGTAGTGTTAGGTTTTATTAAGGGGGGATTGGGTGGGTTTTAGAGTAGGGTTGGGTGTGTGGGTGGTGGGTTTTAATGTTGGGGGGTATTGTATTTTTTTTTACAGGTAAAAGAGCTGATTACTTTGGGGCAATGCCCCGCAAAATGCCCTTTTAAGGGCTATTTGTAATTTAGTATAGGGTAGGGAATTTTTTTTTTTTTTTAGGGGGATTAGATTAGGTGTAATTAGTTAAAAAATTTGTAATTTCTTTTTTATTTTCTGTAATTTAGTGTTTTTTTCCCCGTAATTTAGTTTATTTAATTTAATTGTAATTAATTGTAGCTAGTTTAGGTAATTAATTTAATTATAGTGTAGTATTAGGTGTATTTGTAACTTAGGTTAGGGTTTATTTTTACAGGTAAATTTGTACTTATTTTAACTAGATAGTTATTAAATAGTTAATAACTATTTAATAACTATTCTACCTAATTAAAATAAATACAAAGTTGCCTAAGGGGGCGGAGCTAGCCGTCATAGAGAGAAGCTGTGTTCAGATAGAGCTCCAGCACAAAAATTGATTAAAACCCTCTCAAACCTCATATTATTGCCGACAGATAACAGCAAACAGCAGCAAACTTAAGCAGGACACAGGCTCAAACAATATTGGACCTGATTTGTGTCCCAGAGCCGAGACAAAAACATTTGGTGCAAGCACTTCCAGAGCCTAATCAGGAAAGACCGCGGCTGCGGCCTACATCAGAACCGGAGGTAGGAGCTAAACAATTCATAAAAGCATAAGTGGGAAGAGCACACTCCGGACTTTAGCCTACATAAAATAAGCTTTTTTTTTCTCTGCTCCCTGGCTTTATATTTAAAGTAGAAATTATTGGGATATACTGAGGAGACTGAGCCTGCAGGATTGGAGAGGCGGGGAAATCGCCATCTTTAAGTTCAAAAAGACTGTTATACTCCTGCAGAGACCCAGCAATTTTTATATTTGTGATATCTGTCTCTCTAGGACAGTAATAGCAATCAAGCTGCAAATTGCACAAGGCTAGCACACAAGCTTACAAGAACAGCACAGCAGACACTTAGCGGGGAAAAGCATGGCAACAGTTAGAAGCACCTAATAATCTTCCAAGCCGTATTATAATGTCTACTGGATGTCGGGATGCACTGCAGCCCAACATGAGGAGCCAAGTGCTTTATATGGGTCTCAAGGATTTACTGGAGGAATATGGGAAGAAGATGTGCGAGAGGCTTGATGCCCTTATAGGCACAATACAAGCGGCTCGTACACGTGGCGACAATGCTGCAGAGAAGCGCATAGAAATACGGGAGCCGCAAAGCAACATGGTGCCTGCAGCTCTCCAGGCGCGCTCCTCGCCATTGACAACAGCAGATGCAAGCCTTGAGATGGAGCCTCACTTTTCCTCTGCTGCTTCAAGCAGACTGTCTACATGGAAGAGAATACAGTTTGACCACCTGCGCATAGAGCCCGGCACATCAGGGTGCGGCAGTGTTCATGTCATCCCCAACACGCTCTTCATTGTCAACAGCTTTACAGGTTTACCACAGCTTCCTTGCTGGGAACACCGCCAGTCACTATGGCAGTATCAGGCTATGGGTCATTACTCCCCTTTGGATCTCTGTTCCGGTTTACGAGCCATGTTTAGTCTGATGCAGTCAATCAAAGCAGGTATTGGTTAGGGGGAGCGCTTGGGGAGAGGCGATTTTGGGTGTACTACACCCATCAAGACTGCCAAACATCTTGGGGATTCCCACTGCTACACTCCGCACAGCACACAAATCTAATGTTTTACCTTTTTCTGGCTCCTGTGTGTCTCTACACAAATGTAAATTTTTGTGATGTAACAGTATTTGTTTTTCTTTGGGACGCATGATAAGGCTTTAGCTGTTTGCTGTAATATACTGCATTTATAACAAATTCTTTATAGGGAAATATGTGTGTTTGCATGTATGGTCTGTCTCATTCGCTTGTGTGGTGAAGTATTGATGCATTTTTTACTGACTAAGGTGTGGATTAGTGCTGAGTAGTGTTATTTTGAGTGTTAGAACTTTTCCATGCTTGGATTTGGCAACTTATAACTGTATGATGATCCATTTATACACTGCTCGTAAATTAATCCAATCAATTATATAGTGTAAATAGATAGATAACAAACCCAGCACCCTTGGAGTCTCTAATGTGTTACTTCTGGGAACTTCTGACTTCTCGCTCCGTTCCCCCATCCCTTTCCCCCCTTCCCCCCCCTTCTTTGTTGAAACATATGCCCTAAATCAGTACCTGTGTAAAGACTTTGCTCTTGCCCTAAAATGGTTAAAGATATGTCTAAATGACGGCCTTTAGGCCTGAATATCCAACTAGCAAAGACTTTAAGGACATTGGACTTATGGGACACTAAAATGGTTTCCTGAGAGGATTTTCAGAGCATATCAAATTAGTTACTGTACTTTGTGAATGTATAATGTTTATCACATGATAGTAATACAATCGTTTATATTACCTCAAATATGTAAATGTGAAGTGTTTAGTGCAGCACTGCTGTGTGTAATGATCACTAGACAGTCCTGGAGGACCTTCCTGTGAGGATTTCCAGTGCATAACAAATTATCTACTGTACTTTGTGAATGTATGATGTTTTTCACATGATAGTATTATAATCATTTGTGTTGTCTTAAATAGGTATTTGTGCAATGTTTAATGCACCACAATTGTGTGTAATAATTACTAGACAGTTCTGGATAACCTACATGAGCATAATATTTAGCCCTAGAATTGTCTCTGTGTGGGGAATCACAGCATTTAATGATAGACCTAACTATGGGTTTGCCTCTGGATAGCATTGTCTAAATCCCACTTTAGCGGTGGGGGAGGTCCTGGTCTTTTGTATATAACTCCCTGTCAAAGTGTATTTGAACTAAAGCATGTGTGAGTTCTTATTAGACATATTACAGCTGATCCTTAGCAAATCTTCTGTGGGGTCATTTAATTTTTTGTTATTATATGATCTGTATAACTAAGTCCCCCCATAAACTGAATATCTATAAGGGCTTAATGTGATTCCGTGTAGTGACCTTAGATACCTACCTAATGTTACCTAATTACCAGTTATGTCCGACTTGTATAATTGCTTCTGTGTATTCTATGTGATAGATATCTATAGGCCCAAAAGTGGTCTATATCCTGCTAAACCCCTCAGTTAGTGTGATTTGTAATCGAGGGTCCAAAAGCGGCCTGAGCAATTATGGAGGGACAAAAATAGAGGGTGGCGGAGAGGTTGCTCCCCAGTTTGCCTACTATACTGTGAGATATTCATGTTAGTCGTTATATGTGTATATGTTTCATTGAGTAGCCTGTATGTTGTATACTTTATTACCCTCAATAAAAATAAATTACAAAAAAAAATAAAAAAAAATAAACCCTAAGCTAGCTACAATGTAACTATTAGTTATAGTGTAGCTATCTTAGGGTTTATTTTACAGGTAAGTATTTAGTTTTAAATAGGAATAATTGAATTAATTGTAGTAATTTGATTTATATTTTTGAAATTATATTTAAGTTAGGGGGTGTTAGGGTTAGATTTAGATTTAGGGGTTAATACATTTAATATAGTAGCGGCGACGTTGGGGGCGGCAGTTTAGGGGTTAATAAATGTAGGTAAATGTCGGCGATGTTAGGGCCGGCAGATTAGGAGTTAATAAAATGTAACTAGTGTTTGCGAGGCAAGAGTGTGGCGGTTTAGGGGTTAATATATTTATTAAAGTGGCGGCGATGTCCAGTCGGCAGATTAGGGGTTAAACATTTTAGTTAAGTGTTTGCAATGTGGGGTGGGGCTCGGTTTAGGGGTTAATAGGTAGTTTATGGGTGTTAGTGTACTTTTTAACACTTTAGTTAAGAGTTTTATGTTACGGCGTTAGCCCATAAAACTCTTAACTACTGACTTTTAAATGCGGTAGGAGTCTTGACAGGAGAGGCTGTACCACTCACTTTTTCCAGCAATCGTAATACCGGCGTTAGGCAAATCCAATTAAAAAGATAGGATACGCAATGGACGTAAGGGGATTTGCGATATGCTAAAATCGCAGAAAAAAAGGGAGAGGTACACCTGTACCTACCTGACTCGTAATACCAGCGGGCGTTAAAAAGCAAAGTTGGGACCCCTCAACGCTGTTTTTAAGGCTAACGCAGGACTCGTAATCTAGGAGAATGTGATTAGGTGGTTACCATGACACCTTTTGGCGGGTTTTTTTTGGTCCTAATTGGGGGGTGGGGTTTGTGTAATGTTTGCTATATATTGTTTGCACTTTTTATACACTGTGTCTGAGGAAGGGGATACTTTGTCCACAAAACATCACTACTTTCACAGTAAAAGATTTTTTTGGAAAGACCAGAGAGTGCCAGCTTTGATATATTGAGTGAGAGTGCTCTCGCTTGTTACTATATATATATATATATATATATATATATATATATATACTGTATATGTATATATATACATTATAGCCCTTACCAGTCAAATACATTGTCATATACCATATACCTTTTAACACTTATAAAAAAATAACTATTTTTATCAGAAAATGTATATATATGTGTGTAAAAGTTTATTTTAATGTAATATGTTGTGTTTGGTGCAACTTTTTTTTAACCCTTACACTTTACGCCAGGTCATTACCTGAGCGCAAATTTTGTTTGCAACCTTTTACTTTCAACTTGTAATATGTGCTCTAGTTAGCACGCTCACAATACTGCTTATTGCATCCTGTGCGCCACTTGTAATCTACCTCTATATATGTTAATGACATGAACTATCTGTAACAAAACTGAAGAAAATATAGCATGATCTTGCCTTTACAACAAGCCACCTCAGAAACTTAACAACGATCTATCAATCTAGACCATTTTTGTCAGTTGAGAAATCCAAAATAAAAAAATAAAAAAAGTCTGTGAGCAAAAAATAAAGATCTTAGAGGTGAATTAATGAAAAAAAAAGCAAAAGAAAAAATAAATGCTCATTATATCATTTTTTACCATAGTTAATTGAATATTTTTAAGTGATTTTTTATATTTTATCTTATTGTTTCTTTAAATAAATAAATAAACAAAGTAATATTACCTCAGAATAAACAAAAGAAATGATGTGAACTTCGCTTTAGAGACAGAATTTGTCATTTTTTCCTTCATGAACAACCATCTGCGAATTGCTCATCAACTAGTTATGTGTTTACATATTGCACACTATAAAAATAAGCATACTCTTCTTCAGACGTGTAATAAGGAATTTAAATTGAATCAAGTGGAATTTATGCCCACAAGATTAAATCAATGGGCTAAATATAGAACGAAAAAGAGGGACATTTGGTCTAACAAGGTGACGAAGGCAAGGAGCTTAGGACACTGGGGAAATGAAAAAAGCTGAATTTCCTTTTATAGCACACTAAGAGCAGGGAATAAAGTAACAAAAATACGTACTTTCGCAAATCAGAAATTAGATGCAGGAGCATAATTAGCGAGAAGAGTTTTTTTTTTTTTGGTGTGCAGTACATTATGTGCAGGGGAAAAAACAGGACTAACTGGGAGGGAAGGTGCTGTAAACATCTAACTTAAGCCTGGGGCCAGACTTAAATTTGCTTAGAGTTATGTTCAGATATCAGGAAAATAATTTAAAATAAAAAATATACAATACGTCACAATAAGTCAAGGTTTGGTTAAAATATTTCTAAATTTAAAAAGAAGAAAGAAAAGAGCTAATTTAGGGCTATAAAAAAGTGATATTTGCGCTCCACTGAGTAATACCAGCACACGCAAATGGTATTACAAGTTCAGCTCAATGCAAGCTCGCGTTTGCATTGCTGGGAAGCATTGCGCTCACGAGACGGTGCTTTCATATGCTCCAATGGGAGCCTCATTCTCATGCCATGAGACGCGGCATGAGAACTAGCGCAGCTAAGGTGGTAAATCATGCAGCGATGGCAGCAAATTGTAAATATATATATATGTATATTACTATATAGATATATATGTATGTGTTAATATGTATATATACATTAATATATATTCATATACATATATATTTACAGGGAACACACAGTTCCCATAGACCGCAATGTCAATACACTTTTCACACCCGCCAACTTTAAACCCTCATAACTGCTTATTGTAGTTTTTTTATTAAAAAATAAAGCTGCTGCTATCTTTATTTTTTAATAAAGTACATTAACCCTGATTTTAGGGGCACATTTTAATTTTATAAGCGCTAATTTCTAGCGCGAGTTTTCGGTAGCAATAACCAGCCACTTGTAATTGCTGGTTTATTTATCACACACCCACTAACGGGTAAATTAGCGCTCCACTTGTAATCTAGTGCTTATACTGTCTGTATTTAAAGGAATATTACACCCAAAATTGGTATCTTTTGATGAAAAGCAGAGATGTATGCTTAGGAGATGGCCCATATTTGGAGCAGTATATGGCAGCAGTTTTACAAGAATGTTATGCATTTACAAGAGTACTAGATAGCAGCACTATTTCCTGCCATGTAGTGCTTCAGACACTTACTTATGAACCTGTCCGCCTGCAGCAGGGTCAGCTCCAAGGGGGGGGCATTGGGGGCAATGCCCTCTCAAATTGAATGCTGTGCCCCCTCAAAAAATATTGATATGATCATACGCTTTAAAAATAATAAATAAAATAATGAATTGTTATGTAATGCTGCATGCTGGGGGCGGAGTTATCTGCCGAACTGTGAGGTTGCATCACGCATCTGCAAGGAACTTAACCATATTAATTTTACCTATCATGAGTTACTCATTTTATTAAACAATAGACCATTATAAGAATATGATTGTATTATATAAATAGGCCCGGCCTAAGATCACAGTGCACTTTTGAGGCGTCGATAGAAGCCGGTAGCCATTTATAGACTTATATTTATATGATACAATCATATTCTTATAGGTTCACAGTACATAGGTTGTATTAAGTAGCCTGATATCCATTAGTTATTGCGAAACAGATATAGTTAAATCTAATCTACAAAATTACCAGTACCTGAAAACCTAGTATCTCACTGCTATTGCAAACAAAGGGGTTAATTGCATTGGGGTGTTTGGGGTGCATGTCTGTTTAGGGGATATGATTAAGAATAAGTTTAAGGGTTTTGGATCATGGTGATTAAGAGGTGAATTGTTTTTAAGGAGCTATTGCACTGGGGGTCTCAAGTTTTAATGAAAGGCTTATTTTAACTGCAATCTCGTGAAAGCAATAAGGTTGACTCAGAGGACGTGGGCAGCTTGGTTCCCTGAAGGTGACACAGCGCTGCCATTTTCAACACTTTCTGCTTCTATAAATGGTTTGGAAGGACCGGGGCTGGCAGCGAGCACCTGAAAGGAAGTGCTAACATTGCTTCATACTTTATCCTTTCTAATACGCTACAGATTGTTACACAGTATACAGTAATACCAGATCTTATTAAAGGTCTCCACTGAGTCCTGGACATGTGCTGCTGATTCATACATTAGGAATATATTTTTAATTTTACCTAACACCTCAGGCCAATCTGGTACCACTATCTTCCAGTGCTTAGTTATGTTGATATGTGTAGCAGTGCACAGAATTCTAATGAAGGTGTTTGTGGTTTCTGTCATTTATTAGTGCTTGAGCGGGAGTCAGGTACCAACAGAATGTTGTTTTGATACAGTTCTCCCTCAGGTATGCGCTAAGTAGGCCTTTGCTAGAATTGAAAAATAACGTATCCCATTTATCTATTTCCATGTATTTTGCCACATCTTCCTCCCAATGGAGGATGTTGGGGGATTTGGATGTATTTTTCGTCGATTGTATAGCAAGATATAGTTGAGACATGGTCTTTTTTGGTCTATGATGGGTGCCATAGCTGAGGCTATTTGCAGATATAAAAACCATTGTAGACGGAGGGGATCCAGTTTTTGCTGGAGTTGAGCAAAGGTAAGAATTGTCTTATTGTCTATAAAATCTGCTATTCTATAGAGATCCTTGATGCCAATTTGTCAACAAGGATTCTAGAGTCTCCTGAAATTATGTATTTTAAGGGCATTGTTAAAGAATAAGTGGGAAGCAAGTTCACGTCTTTATAGGCTAGTGCTATGTGTTTCATCATTATTTTAGTGATCAGGTTTTGGTAGGTGTTTTCATGCTTATGTCTTTCTTTATCCCAGATAATATCCTCTGGTGAGTTGTACCCCCCTATGACTGCTTCTAGTCTGGGCCAGATCACGTCCTTTGTGTCCTACTTAGCAAAGAACACTGAGCCAATCTGGAGGCTAGGTAGTAGTCTAATAGGTTAGGAACTCCAACTCCTCCATGTTGTCTATGTCGTGTCAGGGTTTGATAGGGAATTTTCACATGTTTGAAATTTATGTATATCTTACTGTATAGACTGCAGTTCTGATTTTTCAATTTTGATCGGTAGGGTCCTGAAAAGGTGGAGGATTCTATGGAGTATATTTATTTTAATAGATAATAATCTGCAATACCACGAAAAATTATATCTCTTCAATTTATTTAAATATAATATAATCACCTTATATAAGTTTGGCAGTGTGGCTAGGTAAAGCTATCGGAAGGGCTTCGCATTTATCTAGATTTTGTAACCTGAAATGTCAGAAAATTGCTGTATAATGGTGAATAGGGATATAATTGTTTTAGACAACATCAATAGTACATCATTAGCAAAAAGAGTGCTTTTATGATGACTATTCCCTATTTTCAATCCAGTACATCCAGAGAGTTTATTATACTGGCTGCAAGTGGTTCAATGCATATTGCAAAGAGGAGGGGGGGTGGAGTGGGCAGCCTTGTCTAGTGCCATTCAGAATATTGAAAATTTTGTATGGATAGCCTATTGCTCTAACATGTGCTGTAGGTGTAGAGTATAAACCTTGTAGTGCTGCAATAAAAGGGATGTTAAAACCCAATTTAGTTAGGACTGTACTCATATATACCCAATCAACCCTATCAAATGCCTTCTCTGCTTTCAGAGATAGGACTAGAGAAGGAATGCTGTGGCTGAGATAGTAAAGCACTGAGATCACCCTTCGCACATTATCCGGGTCCTCCTTATTTTTGATAAATCCCACCTGGTCTCGGTGTATGATGGAGGGTAGAATGTGTTTAAGGCGATTAGCCAATATCTTTGTTTGAGGATATCCTGGTTGATGAGGGAAATGGGTCTGTAGCTGGAGCAGTATTTAGGGTTTTTCCCAGGTTTTGGCATTACAACAATTTTGGTCTGAAGTAAATCTTTAGGGATGTCCTTTACCTCCATGATATGTTTGGCAAATTTAACTAAATGAGGGAAGACGGTTGATCTAAAAAGTTTGTAATATTTTCGCGGGAAGCCATCAGGACCTGGAGCTTTTCCCTGTTTGAGGTCTTTTATGGCTGATATGTTTCCCGGTTGTCTCTTGTCAGTGGGATCAACTTGGCTTGGTCTTGAAAGGACTGAAGTAAGTTTTGAGTATAATTATTGTGTTGAACCTTTCTGCCATCATATAGATTACTATAGAATTGGGCAAATGTGTCCACTATTTCTTGTGTGTGAGAAGTTTAGTGTCCGTTTGTATTTTGTATGAATGTAATAGACAATTCCTGATAGTTATCTTTAATTTTTTAGCCAGATATTTATCCGGTTTATTTGCAAATTTTAAGTAGTTTGTTTTAAGCCTATGAATTGTCTTAATGGAATTGTAATTTAATAATGTGAGCAAGGTTTGTTGTTTCCGCTGCAATGTTAACAAAATATTTTGTGAGTGTGTGCAATGATACCACTTGTCACCTGATTTACATAGCTAAATGTGAGGAATGTGGCTACAAGTATAATCAGTAGCTTAATAAGCAGTTAAGCTCTGAGAAGTTATACTTAGATAGCAAATAATCAGAACAAGTGGTGCAAGCAAATACTTGGTTAAACAGGGATTTATAATTTACTTGTATGATCTCCTTTGTGATGTTTTGGAGAGCTGAGCAAAGATTAAACTTGGTATATAAAAGTTTATAACATAGGAGAATAAGTTATGAAAAATACCTGGATACTGTGTTAGAAGTGTCTGACGAATAAGCCCTTGAATATCCTCAGAGATCTCCTTAGGTAAGTTATCAGAAGACAAGGAGGATTCAGCATTCAAACTTGTCTGGAAGAGACGTTCCGGTGTTCATCCGGTTCAGCGGATCATGCAGTGTGATGTCGGGAAGATGATTGACAAGAGGAACCCCCAATCAGCATTCAGCTAACCTGTACGGTTTACCTCTGTTGTTAGACAGGAGAGATTCCTTGAGAAAGATTGCAACAGTCTTTCTGAGAGCACATAGGAGACTTCCTTGAAAGTTTAAGGTGAAAGCAGAGGAGAGGACCGATAGCTGTTGTGTCAGAGGAAGTAGCAGCTGAAAGGATACGGAGTTGTGCAAAACGGCACTTTCCGGGATTGGAGATGAGGGTAGGATGCTTGCAAAATGCAATAACAGAAGCAAATTGGAGGAGGGGAAATGTGCCTTAAATAGGGAAAACAATTTAGGAGGTGGTACAAATTAGTTAAAGAGACAGGCAGTTGCTTCTGAGATATTACAGTGCATCAGTTTATGTTCCTTTTCTAAAGCTTAAACTTCAGATTGCAATTGTGTTATGTGTGTGTTCATTTTCTTTTTATAGAGAGCTTTTTCTTTAATTAGTAATCCCCTGACAACCAATTTATGGGAAGACCAAACAGAGAGTGGGTTTAGTGTGGTGTCTGTGTTGATCTGCCAGCATTTTCCCATGGCTTTCAACATATTGAGGCCTATCTATCAAGCTTCAAATGGAGCTTGAAGGGCCGTGTTTCTGGCGAGTCTTCAGACTTGCCAGAAACAGCAGTTATGGAACAGCGGCCTAAAGACCGCTGCTCCATAACCCTGTCCGCCTGCTCTGAGCAGGCAGACAGACATCGCTGCAATTCAACCCGATCGAGTACGATCGGGTTGATTGACATCCCCCTGCTGGCGCCCCATTGGCCGCAAGTCTGCAGGGGGTGGCGTTGCACCAGCAGCTCTTGTGAGCTGCTGGTGCAATGCTGAATACATAGAGCGTATTGCTCTCCGCATTCAGGGAGGTCTTGCGGACCTGATCCTCACTGTCGGATCAGGTCCGCAAGACCTTTGTTAAATTGGCCTCATAGTCTTTGGTTGTATGATTTTTCAAACAAGATTGGTCATAAGTCCATGTTTTTACTCTTCTTGGTTCTCTAATGTCTCCCATTTAGCGTTGAATGATGGAATGATCAGACCACACACATGTATGTATTCTAGCTGAGTGAAGTGTTGGTTGGAGGACTTGGCTCGTGAATACATAGTCGATCTTGGTGTAGCATTTGTGTGCTGCTGAATAATAAGTGGTATCTGAGGTATCACTGTATAGTGTTGCCCATGTATCTTATAAGCTATGTGGGGATAGTGATTCAATTATAGATTTGGTTATTGTTTTTTGTCTCAATTTTTTCTTGGACTTCTCAGAGGTAGATAATTTTTGCAGTAATTGGAGATCTATATTAAAATCTCCAGCCAGGATAATTCTCATTTTTGACCAGCCTGTGAGGAAATTAGAAATTGCAAAAAAAATCCTGCTTTTCATTTGGTGCATAGATGTTACATAGTAACACATTAGTATCTTGGAGTTGTCCTTGTACGAATGTATATCGACCATCCCTTTCCTTAATTGTTTCCCTGTGTACAAAATGTAGCGATGAGTGAATTAAAATGGACACTCCTTTTTGTTTTAGTGTCTGATGTTGCGTGATAGTGTTGTGTATATTCTCTAGACCAATATTAGGTATCTGCGACCTAAGAAAGTGAGTTTCCTGGAGAAAAATTATATTTACTTTGAGTTTTTTTGTATTGGGTTATGGCCGCACTTCTTTTAACGTCTGAGTTAAGACTTCTCACATTGTGTGAGATTAGACTAATTTTAGGAATAGTCATTTCCTTGTATATAGTTTGTAATTGCGAGTGTGATGTGGTATGTGAGGTCCACAATAGCTGAAGCACTCAATTTTGTGTAAGTATGCTAGATTATCTAAGTGGAAGGACTTCTTAAAAGAATGCAAAGGACAGCTGCCACCTCCAAGGACCATCCCCTCATATATCCCTCAAGAACTATTAGATATGTCGTTGTTGTGGTGGAGTAAACATTTGGCATACAGATACAAAAACAATACAATACTTTGTAAAAACAAGAGAGAATATGTGGTTGATTTATAAAGCAGCAGATTCTGCATCAACACCCCATCGTTTCTGGTCCACCAGAAATGGAAGTTAAGAAGCAACAGTCATAAGACCACTGCTCCTTAACTTCTCTGCCACCTTTTAGGTGACGGACTGAAATCATCCCTATACGTTATGATTGGTAAGATTGACGACCCCTGCTAGCAGCCGATTGTCCATAAGTGAGCAGGGGGAGGCATTTCACAAGCATTTCACTAGAAATGCTTGTGCAATGTTAAATGCCGACAGCGTATGCTGTCAGCTTTTAGCGAGGTAGAGTGGACATGATTCGCTGCAGCGAATAATGTCCGCTCGACCTTTGGTAAATCTAACCCTCTATATCAACATTGGTAACCAAAAAAGACACATTTGGTAAGTAACAAACTGTTTGCATAATGAAATATCAAGGGTAGTGAAAGACATATTAATTAAAATAGTTGATAAATAGTCAAAGGTGATCATTGAAGAAGTATGTCTAGCTGGACTTTGTCCAGGACCTCTTTGTTCAATATGTCAGATTTTACCTTAGAGTTTTGTAGTATGAGTTAGAGTCAGAGCCGTTTCATTTTCGCTGATACGATTTTCCCAATCAATTGTATTATTTCTTTACAAAGTCTCTAATGGTTTCTATTTTCAGGTTTTAGGCTTTCTTAGTGACTCTAGACAAGTTTGACTTTTTGGATGCAAGTTATAGATTCATCACTTAAGTTGTCTCTGTTGGATCTGTGTCTGGGTGAATTTCAGGTACCTCCAAGCCAAGGAGCTTACATATCTCTGGTATCTCTGTAGTCGATTTGATAGTGGCCATTTTTCCATATTCAAGTATATTCAGAGCAAAGGGGAACCCCCCAGTGGTAAGGGATATGATGCTTCCTAAGCAAAGACATTAGAGGTCAAAGTATATTTTGTCGTTGTAAGGCTCGGACACAGAGATCTTGAAAGAATTGAACAACATCGTCCGCCACACTGAGGATTCATTGCAAGGTACCCCTTTTATATTGGGGGTACCGTTGCATTCCTAGTGGCTGAAAATTTTAAATCAGCCAATAGGAATTAGAGCTGCATAAATCCTATTGGCTGATTTAAACAGCAAATAGGATTTAAGCAGCTCTCATTCCTATTGGCTTAATTACATTTTTCAGCCAATAGGAATGCAATAGTACCCCCAATATAAAATGGGTACCTTGCATTAAATCCTCAGTGTGCGGCGGACTATCGCATGAAGAGAATCTCCACGTTGGACCCATGGACCTCCGCCTCCGTGCACCGACCGCTCCGCCTCCGCAGGGATAAAGAAGTTGCCAGCCCCACGATGAATGAAGATGGAGCCGTCTGGATGAAGATCCTTTGCCACTGGGATGAAGATCTTTAGCCGGACTTTAGCAACTGTGAGTACCGATTTTGGTGTTAGTGTTAACTTTAGGGCAATGCCCTACAAAAGGCCCTTTTAAGGGCTATTGGTAGTTTATTATAGATTAGGTTTTTTTTAATTTTGGGGTGTTTTTTTTAACGGGGTATTAGAAAAAGAATAATTTTTATTATTTTGGATAAATTCATTTGTTATTTTTTGTAATTTTTTTATTTTTTTATTTTTGGGGTGTTTTTTGTTTTTTAGATTAGGCATTTTTTATTTTTAATGGGTCAAAAAAGAGCTGAATGATCTTTTGAGGGCAATGCCCATACAAATGCCCTTTTAGGGGCAATGGGTAGATTAGGTTTATTTTTATTTTGTGGGTTTCGGGTGTGAGGGTTTGTAATGTTAGGGGATGTTTTTTTTTCTTTCTTTGCAAAATAGCTGTTAACTTTAGGGCAATGCCCTACAAAAAGTCCTTTTAAGGGCCCTTGGAAGTTTATTATAGATAAGGGTTTTTTACTTTGGGATGGTTTTTTTTTTTTAAACAAGGTATTAGAATAGGAATCATTTTTATTGTTTTGGATAATTTAGTTTTTTTTTTGCTGTTGTAATTTTAGTGTTTATTATTTTTTTGTAATTGTAGTTAAAACATTGTAATAATCTTAAGTTTTTTTTATTTTTAGTAATGTTAGGTTTTATTAGTGTAAGCTTAGGTTTTATTTTTATTTCACAGGTAAGTTTGTATTTATTTGAACTAGGTAGTTAGTAAATAGTTATATTTTAGCTATCTTTAACGCCTAGATTTGGAGTTTTGTTGGTAAGGACCCGCGTAGCTAACGCCGGTTTTTTTCTGGCCACACCATAAAAATAACTCTGGTATTGAGAGTCCACATAAAGGCTGCGTTAGGCTCCAAAAAAGGAGCGTAGAGCATTTTTAACGCAACTTCAACTCTCGATACCAGAGTTGCTTACGGACGCGGCCAGCCTCAAAAACGTGCTTGTGCACGATTCCCCCATAGGAAACAATGGGGCTGTTTGAGCTGAAAAAAAAAACCTAACACCTGCAAAAAAGCCGCGTTCAGCTCTTAACGCAGCCCCATTGTTTGCTATGCGTAAACACTTCCTACGTCTGCACCTAACACTCTAACATGTACCCCGAGTCTAAACACCCCTAACCTTACACTTATTAACCCCTATTCTTCCGCCACCGCTATCGCTGACCCCTGCATATTTTTTTAACCCCTAATCTGCCGCTCCGTAAACCGCCGCTACTTACATTATCCCTATGTACCCCTAAACTGCTGCCCCTAACACCGCCGACCCCTATATTATATTTATTAACCCCTAATCTGCTCCCCACAACGTCGCCTCCACCTGCCTACACTTATTAACCCCTAATCTGCTGACCGGACCGCACCGCTACTATAATAAAGTTATTAACCCCTAATCCGCCTCACTAACCCTATAATAAATAGTATTAACCCCTAATCTGCCCTCCCTAACATCGCCGACACCTAATTTAAATTATTAACCCCTAATCTGCCGACCGGAGCTCACCGCTATTCTAATAAATGTATTAACCCCTAAAGCTAAGTCTAACCCTAACACTAACACCCCCCTAAATTAAATATAATTTTAATCTAACGAAATTAATTAACTCTTATTAAATAAATTATTCCTATTTAAAGCTAAATACTTACCTGTAAAATAAATCCTAATATAGCTACAATATAAAATTATAATTACATTGTAGCTATTTTAGGATTAATATTTATTTTACAGGTAACTTTGTATTTATTTTAACCAGGTACAATAGCTATTAAATAGTTTAGAACTATTTAATAGTTACCTAGTTAAAATAATTACAACATTACCTGTAAAATAAATCCTAACCTAAGTTACAATTAAACCTAACACTATACTATCATTAAATTAATTAAATAAAATACCTACAATTACCTACAATTAAACCTAACACTACACTATCAATAAATTAATTAAATACAATATCTACAAATAATTACAATGAAATAAACTAACTAAAGTACAAAAAATAAAAAAGAACTAAGTTACAAAAAAATAAAAAAATATCTACAAACATAAGAAAAATAATACAACAATTTTAAACTAATTACACCCGATCAGCCAATAGAATGCGAGCTCAATCTGATTGGCTGAACTTGATTCTGATTGGCTGATTCCATCAACCAATCAGAATATTCCTACCTTAATTCCGATTGGCTGATAGAATCCTATCAGCCAATCGGAATTCGAGGGACGCCATCTTGTATGACGTCCCTTAAAGGAACCGTCATTCTTCAGTTGGACGTCGCCGGATGAAGATGGGTCCGCGGTGGAGGTCTTCAGGATGGAGCCGGTCGTCAACGGATGAAGATAGAAGATGCCGCTTGGATCAATATGGTTGCCGGTCCGGATCGCCTCTTCTTCCCGGATAGGATGAAGACTTTGGAGCCTCTTCTGGACCTCTTCAGCCACCGGATGATGGATCGCCAGCCCCCGCTTGGGTTGGATGAAGATTTTGGAGCCAGGACGGATCGGTGATACCTGGTGAGGTGAAGACAAGGTAGGATGATCTTCAGGGGCTTAGTGTTAGGTTTATTTAAGGGGGGTTTGGGTTAGATTAGGGGTATGTGGGTGGTGGGTTGTAATGTTGGGGGGGGTATTGTATTTTTTTTTTTTACAGGCAAAAGAGCTTAACTTCTTGGGGCATGCCCCGCAAAGGGCCCTGTTCAGGGCTGGTAAGGTAAAAGAGCTTTGAACTTTATTAATTTAGAATAGGGTAGGGCATTTTTTATTTTGGGGGTCTTTGTTATTTTATTAGGGGGCTTAGAGTAGGTGTAATTAGTTTAAAATTATTGTAATATTTTTCTTATGTTTGTAGATATTTTTTTAATTTTTGTAACTTAGTTCTTTTTTATTTTTTGTACTTTAGTTAGTTTATTTCTTTGTAGTTATTTGTAGATATTGTATTTAATTAATTTATTGATAGTGTAGTGTTAGGTTTAATTGTAGGTAATTGTAGGTATTTTATTTAATTAATTTAATGATAGTATAGTGTTAGGTTTAATTGTAACTTAGGTTAGGATTTATTTTACAGGTAATGTTGTAATTATTTTAACTAGGTAACTATTAAATAGTTCTTAACTATTTAATAGCTATTGTACCTGGTTAAAATAAATACAAAGTTACCTGTAAAATAAATATTAATCCTAAAATAGCTACAATGTAATTATAATTTTATATTGTAGCTATATTAGGATTTATTTTACAGGTAAGTATTTAGCTTTAAATAGGAATAATTTATTTAATAAGAGTTAATTAATTTCGTTAGATTAAAATTATATTTAATTTAGGGGGGTGTTAGTGTTAGGGTTAGATTTAGCTTTAGGGGTTAATACATTTATTAGAATAGCGGTGAGCTCCGGTCGGCAGATTAGTTTTTTTTTTGTTTTTTTAATACATTTATTAGAATAGCGGTGAGCTCCGGTCGGCAGATTAGGGGTTAATACTTGAAGTTAGGTGTCGGCGATGTTAGGGAGGGCAGATTAGGGGTTAATAATATTTATTATAGGGTTAGTGAGGCGGATTAGGGGTTAATAACTTTATTATAGTAGCGGTGGGGTCCGGTCGGCAGATTAGGGGTTAATAAGTGTAGGCAGGTGGAGGCGACGTTGTGGGGAGCAGATTAGGGGTTAATAAATATAATATAGGGGTCGGCGGTGTTAGGGGCAGCAGATTAGGGGTACATAGGGATAATGTAAGTAGCGGCGGTTTACGGAGCGGCAGATTAGGGGTTAAAAAAAATATGCAGGGGTCAGCGATAGCGGGGGCGGAAGAATAGGGGTTAATAAGTGTAAGGTTAGGGGTGTTTAGACTCGGGGTACATGTTAGAGTGTTAGGTGCAGACGTAGGAAGTGTTTACGCATAGCAAACAATGGGGCTGCGTTAAGAGCTGAACGCGGCTTTTTTGCAGGTGTTAGGTTTTTTTTCAGCTCAAACAGCCCCATTGTTTCCTATGGGGGAATCGTGCACGAGCACGTTTTTGAGGCTGGCCGCGTCCGTAAGCAACTCTGGTATCGAGAGTTGAAGTTGCATTAAAAATGCTCTACGCTCCTTTTTTGGAGCCTAACGCAGCCTTTATGTGGACTCTCAATACCAGAGTTATTTTTATGGTGCGGCCAGAAAAAAGCCGGCGTTAGCTATGCGGGTCCTTACCGACAAAACTCCAAATCTAGGCGTTAGGCTTTATTTTTAGTTCACAGGTAAGTTTGTATTTATTTTTAAATAGGTAGTTAGTTAATAATTGTAAGTTTAATTTAGGTCTATTTTAATTATGTTAAAGTTAGGAGGTGTACGGTTTAGGGGTTAATATAGTTTAATTAAGGTTGTTGCGATGAGGGGGCCGGCGGTTTAGGAGTTAATAGGTTTAGTTAGAGTCTGCGATGTCGGGGAACTGTGGTTTAGGAGTTAATAGGTTTAGTTAGTGTTGGCGATGCTTGGGAATGGCGGTTTAGGGGTTAATAGGTTTAGTTAGTGTCGGCGATGTTTGGGAACTGCGGTTTAGGGGTTAATAGATTTAGTTAGTGTCGGCGATGTTTGGGAACTGCGTTTTAGGGGTTAATATGTTTATTTAGTTTCGGCGATGTCGAGGAACTGCAGTTTAGGGGTTAACAGGTTTAGTTAGTGTTGGCAATGTGGGGGTGCGGTTTAGGGCTTAATAGATTTAGGTAATGTTGGCGATGTGGGAGGTGCCGTTTAGGGGTTAATAGGTTTAGTTAGTGTTGGCGATGTCAGGGAATGGCGGTTTAGGGGTTAATAGCTTTATTTAGTGATTTAGTTAGTGTCAGCGATGTGGGGGTGTGGTTTAGGGGTTAATAGGTGTAAGTAGTGTTGGCGATGTGGGTGGTGTGTGGTTTAGGAGTTAATAGCTTTATTTAGTGTCGGCAGCGGTTTTAGATAATTTTGTTTCGGCAATCGCTAGCATATTAGTTATGTTAAATTAAATAATTTTTTCTGATCCTTTCGTTTTTTCGGATGCATTCTTTTTTCATATGCATTATTCTATTCTAAACTTCAGAATAGAATAATGCATATGAATAAAGAATGGATCCGAAAAAACAATTTAACTTAACTAATTTGCCGAAACAATTTTTTTTAAAAACTTAACTAAACTAATTTCTCAAAACGAAATTATTTATTTAACTAATGAAACGAAACAATACAAATTTTTTAGCGTCGCACATGTCTAGTTATTAGGAAACCATGCAGCCTGTTCAAAGCCATCCTTAGGATATTGTGCATCCAAGTTAAGAGTCGTATGTTTCTACCGTATGTAGCGTGATACTGACCAAGTTGCAAGTCTATGACGTCACTCGCCAACGGCTGTTTTACTGCCATGTGACTTAGCGTCCTAGGGGCATCCTCAGGGCGTATTTCCCAACAGGGGTTGCACATGTGTTTAAGTACCGCCCATGCATTGGATTGGTGAAGTTTTAGCAGCATGATTTGAAGCAACAGGATACAATTGTTTTTTTGTTTTTTTAATTCTTTATTTCTCCATACTGACACATACATATCATACAAAGATTGTTTAACATGGAAGAAAACTGTTCCACAATGTACAGATGATTTCAATTAGAAAAAGTAATTGAGCTGATGTACATACATTATCAATATAGGTCGTCAGTATACATTATCTACGTTTTCCTATGCTCATACACAATAAATTAATTATTTTTCACTTCAGAATAATTGAAATTACTCTTATCACCTCCAAATCCACTCTGTTCCGAAGCAGTTGAGAATATACAAACTTAAACTAAATCAAAATAAAACAAAAGAAAAACATACCAAAACAAAACAAATTACTGTTACTATTACTATAGTCCCTGGAGAGCGGCAGCACCCACCTTCAAGTCCTCTTATATATTGCCACCGGTTCTACGTCTCCTGTGGCCTTACTATGGGCCTAGATTTGGAGTTCGGCGGTAGCCGTCAAAACCAGCGTTAGAGGCTCCTAACGCTGGTTTTGGCCGCCCGCTGGTATTTGGAGTCAGTGATTAAAGGGTCTAACGCTCACTTTTCAGCCGCGACTTTTCCATACCGCAGATCCCCCTACGCCATTTGCGTAGCCTATCTTTTCAATGGGATCTTTCTAACGCTGGTATTTAGAGTCGTTTCTGAAGTGAGCGTTAGAGCTCTAACGACAAGATTCCAGCCGCCTGAAAATAGCAGGAGTTAAGAGCTTTCTGGCTAACGCCGGTTCATAAAGCTCTTAACTACTGTACCCTAAAGTACACTAACACCCATAAACTACCTATGTACCCCTAAACCGAGGTCCCCCCACATCGCCGCCACTCGATTAAAATTTTTAACCCCTAATCTGCCGACCGCCACCTACGTTATATTTATGTACCCCTAATCTGCTGCCCCTAACCCCGCCGACCCCTGTATTACAATAACTTGCCCCCCACAACGTCGCCGCCAGCTACTTAAAATAATTAACCCCTAATCTTCCGACCGCAAATCGCCGCCACCTACGTTATCCCTATGTACCCCTAATCTGCTGCCCCTAACATCGCCGACCCCTATATTATATTTATTAACCCCTAATCTGCCCCCCTCAACGTCGCCGACACCTGCCTACACTTATTAACCCCTAATCTGCCGAGCGGACCTGAGCGCTACTATAATAAATGTATTAACCCCTAATCCGCCTCACTAACCCTATCATAAATAGTATTAACCCCTAATCTGCCCTCCCTAACATCGCCGACACCTAACTTCAATTATTAACCCCTAATCTGCCGACCGGAGCTCACCGCTATTCTAATAAATGTATTAACCCCTAAAGCTAAGTCTAACCCTAACACTAACACCCCCCTAAATTAAATATAATTTAAATCTAACGAAATAAATTAACTCTTATTAAATAAATTATTCCTATTTAAAGCTAAATACTTACCTGTAAAATAAATCCTAATATAGCTACAATATAAATTATAATTATATTATAGCTATTTTAGGATTAATATTTATTTTACAGGCAACTTTGTAATTATTTTAACCAGGTACAATAGCTATTAAATAGTTAAGAACTATTTAATAGTTACCTAGTTAAAATAATAACAAATTTACCTGTAAAATAAATCCTAACCTAAGTTATAATTAAACCTAACACTACCCTATCAATAAAATAATTAAATAAACTACCTACAATTACCTACAATTAACCTAACACTACACTATCAATAAATTAATTAAACACAATTGCTACAAATAAATACAATTAAATAAACTAGCTAAAGTACAAAAAATAAAAAAGAACTAAGTTACAGAAAATAAAAAAATATTTACAAACATAAGAAAAATATTACAACAATTTTAAACTAATTACACCTACTCTAAGCCCCCTAATAAAATAACAAAGCCCCCCAAAATAAAAAATTCCCTACCCTATTCTAAATTAAAAAAAGTTACAAGCTCTTTTACCTTACCAGCCCTGAACAGGGCCCTTTGCGGGGCATGCCCCAAGAATTTCAGCTCTTTTGCCTGTAAAAAAAAACATACAATACCCCCCCCCAACATTACAACCCACCACCCACATACCCCTAATCTAACCCAAACCCCCTTAAAGAAACCTAACACTAAGCCCCTGAAGATCTTCCTACCTTGTCTTCACCATACCAGGTTCACCGATCCGTCCTGGCTCCAACATCTTCATCCAACCCAAGCGGGGGTTGGCGATCCATAATCCGGTCCAGAAGAGGCTCCAAAGTCTTCCTCCTATCCGGCAAGAAGAGGACATCCGGACCGGCAAACATCTTCTCCAAGCGGCATCTTCGATCTTCTTCCATCCGGAGCGAAGCGGCAGGATCCTGAAGACATCCAGCGCGGAACATCCATCCGGACCGACGACTGAACGACGAATGACTGTTCCTTTAAGGGACGTCATCCAAGATGGCGTCCCTCGAATTCCGATTGGCTGATAGGATTCTATCAGCCAATCGGAATTAAGGTAGGAATTTTCTGATTGGCTGATGGAATCAGCCAATCAGAATCAAGTTCAATCCGATTGGCTGATCCAATCAGCCAATCAGATTGAGCTCGCATTCTATTGGCTGTTCCGATCAGCCAATAGAATGCGAGCTCAATCTGATTGGCTGATTGGATCGGCCAATCGGATTGAACTAGATTCTGATTGGCTGATTCCATCAGCCAATCAGAAAATTCCTACCTTAATTCCGATTGGCTGATAGAATCCTATCAGCCAATCGGAATTCGAGGGACGCCATCTTGGATGACGTCCCTTAAAGGAACAGTCATTCGTCGTTCAGTCGCCGGTCCGGATGGATGTTCCGCGCTGGATGTCTTCAGGATCCTGCCGCTTCGCTCCGGATGGAAGAAGATCGAAGATGCCGCTTGGAGAAGATGTTTGCCGGTCCGGATGTCCTCTTCTTGCCGGATAGGAGGAAGACTTTGGAGCCTCTTCTGGACCGGATTATGGATCGCCAACCCCCGCTTGGGTTGGATGAAGATGTTGGAGCCAGGACGGATCGGTGAACCTGGTATGGTGAAGACAAGGTAGGAAGATCTTCAGGGGCTTAGTGTTAGGTTTCTTTAAGGGGGTTTGGGTTAGATTAGGGGTATGTGGGTGGTGGGTTGTAATGTTGGGGGGGGGGGGGTATTGTATGTTTTTTTTTACAGGCAAAAGAGCTGAAATTCTTGGGGCATGCCCCGCAAAGGGCCCTGTTCAGGGCTGGTAAGGTAAAAGAGCTTGTAACTTTTTTAATTTAGAATAGGGTAGGGAATTTTTTATTTTGGGGGGCTTTGTTATTTTATTAGGGGGCTTAGAGTAGGTGTAATTAGTTTAAAATTGTTGTAATATTTTTCTTATGTTTGTAAATATTTTTTTATTTTCTGTAACTTAGTTCTTTTTTATTTTTTGTACTTTAGCTAGTTTATTTAATTGTATTTATTTGTAGGAATTGTGTTTAATTAATTTATTGATAGTGTAGTGTTAGGTTAATTGTAGGTAATTGTAGGTAGTTTATTTAATTATTTTATTGATAGGGTTGTGTTAGGTTTAATTATAACTTAGGTTAGGATTTATTTTACAGGTAAATTTGTTATTATTTTAACTAGGTAACTATTAAATAGTTATTAACTATTTAATAGCTATTGTACCTGGTTAAAATAATTACAAAGTTGCCTGTAAAATAAATATTAATCCTAAAATAGCTATAATATAATTATAATTTATATTGTAGCTATATTAGGATTTATTTTACAGGTAAGTATTTAGCTTTAAATAGGAATAATTTATTTAATAAGAGTTAATTTATTTCGTTAGATTTAAATTATATTTAACTTAGGGGGGTGTTAGTGTTAGGGTTAGACTTAGCTTTAGGGGTTAATACATTTATTAGAATAGCGGTGAGCTCCGGTCGGCAGATTAGGGGTTAATAATTGAAGTTAGGTGTCGGCGATGTTAGGGAGGGCAGATTAGGGGTTAATACTATTTATGATAGGGTTAGTGAGGCGGATTAGGGGTTAATAACTTTATTATAGTAGCGCTCAGGTCCGCTCGGCAGATTAGGGGTTAATAAGTGTAGGCAGGTGTCGGCGACGTTGTGGGGGGCAGGTTAGGGGTTAATAAATATAATATAGGGGTCGGCGGTGTTAGGGGTAGCAGATTAGGGGTACATAGGGATAACGTAGGTGGCGGCGGTTTACGGAGCGGCAGATTAGGGGTTTAAAAAAATATGCAGGGGTCAGCGATAGCGGGGGGCGGCAGATTAGGGGTTAATAAGTGTAAGGTTAGGGGTGTTTAGACTCGGGGTACATGTTAGAGTGTTAGGTGCAGACGTAGGAAGTGTTTCCCCATAGGAAACAATGGGGCTGCGTTAGGAGCTGAACGCTGCTTTTTTGCAGGTGTTAGGTTTTTTTTCAGCTCAAACAGCCCCATTGTTTCCTATGGGGGAATCGTGCACGAGCACGTTTTTGAGGCCGGCCGCGTCCGTAAGCAACTCTGGTATCGAGAGTTGCATTTGCGGTAAAAATGCTCTACGCTCCTTTTTTGGAGCCTAACGCAGCATTTGTTTGAACTCTCGATACCAGAGTTAATTTTATGGTGCGGCCAGAAAAAAGCCCGCGGAGCGTTAACAGCCCTTTTACCGCCGAACTCCAAATCTAGGCCTATGTATTTTACTTGTTCTAGCTAATGTCCTGGAACTAGCAGCCACTCACCCCTCAACTGTGCCTGAAGGAAAAAATCTGTGTTTTTGAGTGGGAACAGGAGACGGGTTATCACCTCCTGTGGTAGTGAGACTAACAGACGCTCCCATTTCCTCATGAAAGCTGTGGTGTGTGAGGTAATGTCTGTTGTGGTGTCATATAACTCTATCGTGAGTTGGTGCATAAGGGCTGCCTTAAACCCTCAGAATGTGGGAGAAGCAGCCAGGATCCACTGCTTAAAGACCATTCTTCTCGCAATCAACAAAGCTGTACCTACAAATCGCCCATCTCACCCTACCTGCCCTGACAACTCTAAAACTAGACTAATCTACTATTTAATGTCAGTTCAGTTCCACATCTACCTGCTATCCAGTATAGTATTGACCTGCAGAACTTAGTAAGTCTTGGGCATCTCCATAGAAGATGTAATATCCCCGGATCAGGGAATCCACATTTAGGACACATATTAGGCATCTGTGGCATCCATCTCTGGTATAATCTGGGTGTTATGTAGGAGTTAGGCAGTAGTTTAAAATGTGAATCCCTCATGTCCTGCGCCAAGGTTGCTTTCTTAACTGACTCAATACTATCTAACACTGTGTGTTATGTAACTTCGTCCCCTAATTTTTCTGACCACCACCACACTATATCTGTTATGTTTTTTTGATTTGTACTCTCTAGCAGTCTTTCATATATGGGGGAGATCAAAAATATTCCCTGCGAGAACAGGGTTACCAAACTATTAACTGCAAGACATATGACCCCCCGTAATCAATGAGGTAACAGAATGTTTTGCCTGCAAGTAGGCAAAATGGTGGTTGGATGAGTTGAAAAGGACTTAATACGCTCCCCATTCTCCTCCAACAACTGCTGTACCTGTATCAACCCCTTTTCTGCCCACAGACTAAAAGGCGCCGTAGTAAATCCTACAATGAAATGTGGGTTCTCCCTGAGAGGCAGGAACTTAGTGTAAACATTGGAGGTTTTCAGTTTCTTGCAGATATTCCTCCAAGCCCTCAAGGGTTCCCTAAAAATAATTAGGTCCTTCCATTGAGCATTAGCTTGTTTAGCTGACAAATGCGGGAGCATAGCCAGAGACCATAGTCCTACTAATTCTTGTTCTAATTCTTTCCAGGTATAGTGATGTGCTCCGCTAAGCTAGTCCAATGAAAATGTACCTAAGGCTGCCCAATTATGTAACTGGAAATTTGGTAAGCTAAATCCTCCATGTCTCAACCCGCCCATCAGTTTAGCATAGCCTACTCTGTGTTTTTTCCCACCCAGACAAAATCCAAAATCCTAGAGTTAAGCAGTCCCAAATCTTTCCTACCCATTAGCACCGGTAGCATCTGGAATAAATACAAGAGCTTCGGAAATACAATCATTTTAATAAGGTTTACCCTACCCGATAGTGATATCGGGAGAGATCTCCACAAGGACATCTGATTACAAATCTCCTTAATTAATGGCCTATAATTGGTTTCATACCATAAATTAGGGCTTGTGGTCATTTTAAACCTTAAATATTTAAAGTGACTCTTAACTATCTTGAATTGGAACCCTGCCAGTGGTGTTTTATTTTCCGGTGTCAGCCACATCAACTCCGACTTATCTCTGTTCACCATGTATCCCGAGATCTCCCCATATTCTGTAATAATAGACATCAACCTCTGGAGATTAGCCTCCGGGTCCTACACAAAAAGGATCATGTCGTCTGCATATAAAGAAAGGTGAAGCTTCACCCTCCCAATTGCTAACCCCTCCATTTCTGCACAAATTAAATATGCCAAGGGCTCTAAAGCAAGGTCAAATAACAGGGGTGAGAGCGGGCACCCCAGTCTTGTGCCCCTGTTCAGAGGAAAAGTGGAGGATAATTCTCCATTAACAATGACAGCTTCCTTCGGTTTTTGTAAATATATTTAACTGTGTCTAAAAAATTCCCTCCCATACCAAATCTGGCCAAAGTAAAATAATGATGGTCCCAAAGTATCTTATCAAATGCCTTTTCTGCGTTGACAGCCAGAAAACATGCCGGCAATTGACGCGGGCCTCCCCTTTCTAGCCCCTCCCTCCAGAAATGCAAAATAACCAATTGTACCTTTCTAGTATTTAACACAGAGGATCTCCCCGCAATTAACCCCGTCTGGTCTGAGTGAATCACACTTGGTATCACCCTCCCAAACCTGTTCACTAGAATTTTGGTAAACAATTTGTAATCATGGTTGAGGAGGGAGATTGGACGGTACGACTCAGGCAGCAAGGGACCCAGGGCTTTATTCAGAGCGAGGTTTTTAATTACTGTAGATATATCCTGTTTCATTACTGGGGCATTGAGCACAGCTAGCTGCTCTCTGTCCAGCTGTGTCAATTTTATTCTTTCCCATAATTTCTCTCTATCCTCCTCACTTACTAACGCACTACTATACAACTCCTGGTAAAACCTACAAAACCTATCCTGTATTTTCTGCTGGTCCAAGTGGACCTCCACACCCTCTTGGATGGCTATAACACAATTAGGCGGTCTATTCAGTCGTGTCACTGCAGCTAGGAATTTACTTGATTTGTTTCCAAATCTGTAGAACTTCGCCCTCACTCTATCCACAGCTCTCTGTGCCAGATGTAATAAGAAAGTATCCCTTTGGTCTTTAATTAATTTGTATGCCTGCCTGTTACATTCAGTGGGGTTTCTAAGGTATTTGTTTTGACTGTTGAGGAACTGCCTCAAAAGAAGTGACTCTTTAGCTTTAAACTTTTTATGGACCCCTGCTGCATGGTTCAAGATTACCCCCCTCATGACTGCCTTGGCCGTTTCCCAAAACAACATCGGATTATCCAGGTGTTGTATGTTCAGAGCATGATAAGCATTCCACTCACCCACCAGATATCTACGAAAATCAGGATCCCTGTATAAATGCCAAGGAAAGATCCACCTATTTTGCCTACTCTGTCTACTATGTGTTAAGCACTAACTTAACTGCCGCATGATCCGAAATTGTGACCGGTCCAATACCAACCTCCTTAACTCTGGATTTTTATGAGGTTGACACCAGAAAAAAATTGATGCGGGAAAAAGAGCACTTAGAGGGCGAGATACAAGTATAATACTTTGTTTCAGGATTCCTTTCCCTCCACATATCAACCACCAAAAGGGCATATCGAAATTTATTGATGGTTTTTGTGTCCCGCCGCGTATATGGTGGCGGTTGTGAGGTTTTTATGTAATTTCTCTGGATTTTTAAACCTATCTAGCAGTACCTGTGACGCAATGTTATAGTCTCCCCCTTTTATCAAGGGCACACTAGCGAGTTGGAGGAGTTTTCTCTGTAACATAAGCCAGAACTGGGCCTTATCCTGTAAAGGACTATATACCCCTACAAATAGGAAGCGGACTCCGTCAATTTCCAAGTCCAGAATGACATATCTACCATCAGTGTCCACCTCTGAATAATGTACCTTATAGTCCAAGCTCTCTTTTTCCCCAAATAAGGATGCTATCACCTCCTGAACCCACCCTTGTTTGAGTTTTTGATATTCCTCCACACTCAAATGTGTCTCAACTAGGATAGCTACATGTGTAGTTTGCACTCTAGGATTTTTGAGGATGCCTTTGCGCTTTATCGGGGAGATGACACTCTAGGATTTTTGAGGATGCCCTTGTGTTTTATCGGGGAGGTGACCCCCCCCCCACATTCCAAGTCACAATGTTCAGTGGATTAGCCATGTCGTGAGTGTTCATGAGAGAAACGGTCAGGCCCCATTCTACAATCTGGTGTGAGCCAGTGTGTAGTGAGGTGTATGAGTGTGTGAAAATACATCTTACTATTGATGATTCTGCTATTATGTTCTGCTGTATTTCTCCTCAGCATGATTCTTGTAGCAAAGGTGAGGGGAAGATGTGGTGCCACCATCAATACTGGAGTCTCTAGTCATATGAGGACAAGTAATAGAAAAAAAGAAAAGAACAAAAATCAAAAAAATAAGCACAATAAACATCAACAGATTCAGCATTTGTGAAGAGGCCTAAGCCAAACCTCTAGTTAACGTTTCTAAACCTAAACATCCCCCCCCCAACAAGTGAGAAATAACCCTTGATAACTACAAACTTTCCTAAATTCTGCCTTTCCTTAAGCCCTAATATAAAGGTATAACATTATCCCATCTACTTAATTTAACTATCCCTACCTATACTCCTAAACTGCAGGTATCAACTAGTTTTATACTGGAAAAAAAAAAAGGATGCTGAAAGATAGTATAACTGAACATAGAAATGATATAATAAAGGCTAAGGAATGTATCATAATTGCTCAGCAGATGAATGTAGTGTAATTGGTACAGAACACTGCTCTCTGTATGGCGGAGACATTGACAATTTGCTGCTCAGAAATGAAGTGTCCTGAATATACAGACTTAACACACTGGCACCTAATAGGTTAAATGAAAAACTTGAGTATGCTCCCTTTTTTTTATGCTTTTTGATGTTGGATAGTTTGTAACATCTGGATATCACCATGGCAACTGTTTTTGCAGATTTTTGTGTTGGGGGAGGTATCAGATTTGGTTTAAATAATTTTTTGTTCTCCTCACTCTTGTTGCTCTGATGAAGGGGTGAACAATCCAAAACATCACTGTAAATAAAATTGTGTTGTACACTTGATAAGACCAGAGAGGGCTTCGTCCTTCTCTAGTCTCCTCTATCTTCTACTCTTAGCACCCTGGCATATGAAGCTTGTTAGTGGGAGTGCACTTATCTCTACATGTTTAAATATTCCTCTGTTGCACCCACCATCTGAGACGATTTGGACCCTCCTCACCAACACATCAGAGCACATCACTCTTTCTTCACCAGCACCATCTACTTTGGGACAACATATTACTGCATATTCTGAACTGTTACAATATGGAAACGACTACTTCAAACCAGCCTCTGACGTCCAGCCAAACGACGGCGACCCTCAATATACCAACAGATATAGAAGGAGCGGAACACCCTAACCCTCACTGAGGGTGATGCAGCTAGGATCCTTTTTGTGGCTGACTTACCATCTAACATTGATGAAACAGCACATACTTTGTTTCTACAGAAATTGAAACTCAAACAGAGAGAAATAGATCTCCAACTACATGGTACCTATATTTCAGAATACTATAGGAAACGCTTAATAAATCCTAGAGGATTCCGGATTAAAAATGTCCCCACTATAGAGGTCTAATCCCTAATTTTGCAAGAGATGGTGCGCTGTGCTTAACAAATGCTCCCTTGATCTCATGCTGCTGGTAGTGGAGGAAGTCCAAGCACTGTTGGAACAAGTACGCATTGAATTACTGCAGTTTGAAACTACCAAAGATGCAATTCTACAACAAGATACGAATGAGAATTGGACAGAAAAATTGTCCATGCAACTTAAAGAATACAATACTGCACTGGTGGCCTTTAAAAATAAAAAGCTAACATATGTAACAGAAGATTACAGAGACAAGAAGGTGTATCGCTGGACCCTTGGACCAGAAGAACGGTCCAGATTCCCTATGAGGAGATACAGAAGACAGAGAGTATTTACAAACCAAAGACTGAACATAGTTGATATGAGTTTGGTCTCTGATCCAGAGAATAGCGAACCACAGGGCCAGCCACCTCAACAATCATCATCCTCACAGTCTTTTTTAGGAGTGACTACCATGTCCACACAGGGAAGACAAGGCATAGACCACACACGAGGAAGGGAGGGTTTTGGAGGAAGACCCCCTATTGATCCCGCCACAGGAGGATATAATTGTGCATATCAGTGCACACACCTTGTCTGATATGGAGAGACGTGTACTTAATAAAGGACTGACTTTTATTCCAACAACACATACGGATGAATTTTCTTTATATGTGGATACTATGAAATTTCAGCGCCAGTTGAAATTAGGGGATTTTTTCCAAAATGTACCTAAGGATGACAAGCTCTACCCCTTTAAGGCAACTGGTACATTTGACCCGGCGATCACCAATCCAAGTATTTGAATATACACCAGACTGACTCAACAATTGTGTTAACGCAATAAATTAACTCTGTTTAAACACAATATGACCAAAGAGGAACGTGACACTATCACCACACAATCTAAAAATGCTGATATAGTGATCCGCCCTGCTGACAAGGGTGGTGCAGTGGTAATACAGAACTACCAGGACTACAGAACAGAAATACTGAGACAATTAGGAGACGTCAACACGTACAAACGCTTACCAGGTGATCCTACGCTACAGTTGAAACAACAGATTGATACTGTCAGGTTAGGAAATGTCCAGAAGAAGACCCAAATGCTAGGGCGAACTTAAACAACACCCTTGCACTCTGAGTTTAATCCAGGACGTGACCCCACGACAACCTCCAAAAAACAAAGTACTCACGATATGGAGCAGGGTTAGCCTGTGCCAAAGTAATTCATGATATCAGCCAGATAGACTTCTGAATAAGGAACTGGTTTCAGGAAATGTCTTCCACAGTATCAGGAGAGCAGGGATAGTCCACTTATACTCAGACAGAAGAAGGGTAAAACAGGAAACAGTTAATAATGCAGGAGTAGGTCATTTGTTATCAGGCAGTCTGAAGGTTAACACTGTGTAGACAGTCTTTGCAGAGTATGCAACAGGTAATCAGGCAGTTTGAGGGTTAACACTGAGTAGACAGTCTTTGCAGAGTATGCAACAGGTAATCAGGCAGTTTGAGAGTTAACACTGTGTAGACAGTCTTTGCAGAGTGTGCAACAGGTAATCAGGCAGTTTGAGGGTAAACACTGTGTAGTCAGAACTTGCAGAATTAACAACATGTAATCAGGTAGTTTGAAGGTTAACACTGTGTTGTCAGAACTTGCAGAGATAGCAACAGGTAAGCTGGTAGTTTGAAGGTTAACACAGATTAATCAGTACCTGTTGAGATTGACAACAGGATACCAAGCAGTTTGCAGGTTTACACTGAATAATTGTATTTGCAGAGTTTGGAAACAGGTAAACATGCAGATTGAAGGTTTCACAGAAATAACAGTATTTGAATAGTTTGGCAGTACACAGAGTAGTCTGAATATGCAGAGTTTGCAGCAGGTAAACAGGAAGTTTGAAAGTTTCACAAAACAAACAGTACTTGCATTGTTTGGAGACAGGTAATCAGGAGGTTGAAGGTTAATCCAGCATAGTAAATCCTTGAAGAGATTGGCAACAGAAAAGCAGCAGTTAGAGAGATTCCTCAGCAAAATCCTATCAGAAGCCACAAAGTTAACAAACAAACTGGCACTGGAGAAACAGGAAGCCAAGAATAAAAAGCCTGGTTGTGACATCATCAGGAAGGGGTGGCTCAGACACCTATCAATCAAGCACACAGAGAGGACTGCAGAGCTTCCCAGCAGCTGAGCGTGACAGATACAATTGTAAATGATGCACTCTTGAGCGGATGGATTGACACACATATCAGTGATTGGCTAACGGTGACACATCCAGTGAGACCCATCATGTATACTTTACCAAAAATTCATAAAGATTTACAATCACCCCCGGGTCATCCAATTGTATCAGCAAGAGGTTCACTGTTACAACCTCTAGCAATTTTTTTGGATCATATTCATATGGTTACCAACATGACCTCCTATTTAAGAGACTTCTGGGCTTTGGTGGAAAGACTGACAGAACTGACAGAGATAGCGCCAGACAACCTACTGGTGTGCATGGATGTTAACAGTCTTTATACTGTAATTCCTCAGGAAGAAGGGATACAGGTGATCTTGACATGTTTACAGAAATACCCATATGTGGGACCACCGGCTGAATTCATCCAACAACTGCTGATGTGTTGTCTCAGTAACAACGATTTCAGATTTGAGAACGTATTCTACCTGCAATTCACAGGGACAGCCATGAGCTCAAATATGGCACCCTCATTTGCCAATTTATACATGGAACATGTGGAGGAGAATATAATGCAAGTCTATACACATCCAAGCATCACCTTCTACTGTCGGTACATCAATGACATCTTACTTATAGGGAAAAGTGATGAAATGTCAATAAATGAGTGGGTGACGACCTTTAATACCTCAGACTGTCCTACTAAAGTAAAGATTTCTTTAAGCAAGACTACTATCGATTTTCTTGATCTAGGGATCTTCAAGGATGATGGCCGACTTGGTACTACTTTGTTCCATAAGAAGACTGACAGGAACTCAATACTACATGCTAATAGCAGCCACCCAAGACCACTGGTGAAAATGATACGAGATTACAGATGCTAAGGGTGGTGAGAAACAATTCCTCTGACCAACAGAAAATGGTACAGATACAGAGAATAGAAGAAAAATTTGCCGCAAGAGGCTATAGGAATGAGGACATCCTAACAGCCAAAATGGAGGCCACACAGGTGACACAAAAAGACCTCATGACAAAAATTAAAATGCAGGATGAACTTTATTGCCACCTATACACCGCAGCTAAGGAATATGGGTAAGATATTGACCAAAGAATGGCGCATTATACAAAGTGATCCATCACTGCCATACCAGGAACACAGACCACCAAGGGTAGGTTTTAAACGTGGGAAGAGCTTACGTGACCTACTAGTGCTGACAGACCCACAACACTGCTATACAAAACAGACTTGGCTCAAATCCACCAAGAAAGGGTCGTACAGTTGCCCCAGCTGTGTCACCTGTCACTTCATGGTTCAAGGGACCAGTTTCAGACACCCACATACCAATAAAAGGTATCCTATAAAACACTACTTAACATGCACAATTATGTATGTGGTTTATATGTTGAGCTGTATTTGTGGACTGTTCTATGCGGGCAAGACCTCAGGCGACATAAAGAAGAGGATGGCGAACTATCGGAGTGCTATCCGTACGGCTATAGAAAAAGTGACCAACCTGTAGCGAGACATTTTGTACATAAAGGACATACAGTAAAAGACTTAAGATTTCAGCTGATTGATCACGTTCCTCCACTGATTCGTGGTGGTGATAGAAATAAATGTTTATTGCAAGTTGAGGCTCGCTGGATACATAAGTTGGACACTGTACAGCCTAGGGGACTAAACGCAAGTATCGATTGGCATTGCTTTCTGTAAACTAGTTGTCTAGGCCTTAAATAATTAGGTCAGAACATTATTTTAATGTGTTCAACCAACTGCCATATGTTGTTGTACAGTATTAGCGTAATGTATAGATACCTGAGTCCTTAATATTGTTTTGGATACAATGGATCATCAGTTGATCCATACATATACATAGGATCTATACCTGTGAGATCCTGTCTTTTGGCCGGTACAACAGGATACTTCAAGTTTAATTTCTTGCTAACTATGCCATAGATACAAGTGTCTTAGGGCTGTAGGCACCTGACATCTGTTATGTTTGCATAATTAGCCTGACTAATTTTGTTTCTGGCAAATTTATGTTAGGTCTTAGTTGCTAACTTTGATCATTGTTTGCTGACATTTCTTTTTGGTTTTGAAATAGCAACACAAATTTAATATTTATTTTTGGTGTTGAAATAGCAACATCAAATTTGTTTTCATTTTTTTTTTCAACTTTCACATTTGATCCATAGATATACATAGGATCTATACCTGTGAGATCCTGTCTTTTGGTCCGTACAACAGGATATTTTTAGTTTAATTTCTTGCTAAGTATGCTATAGCTACAATTATCTTACGGCTGTAGGCACCTGACATCTGACATGTCTGAACTTAAGTAATCAGCCTGACTCAATTTGTCTTTGACTAATTTTTGTTAGTTCCTAGTTGTTAACTTTTGATCATTTTTTGTAGTCATTTATTTTTGTTGAAATAGCAACATAAAATGTATTTTTGGTATTGAAATAGCAACATAAAATTTGTTTTCATTTTCTCAATTTTTACATATTTACTATGTATATATCATGTACTATGCCAACACATATTTCTGTTAGAATTTATAGGATGATCTAATTTTAGTTTTATTTCTGTTTTTGATCTTTGAGCCTAATTCAGCCAGTCTCTATCATTGATGTGCCACATATCTAGCATACCTCTGTATTGTCAGTTAGTTCTTATTTCTTAGTAATCCACCCTTTATGCCATAGGGACACACTATTGCTAGGACCATGGCACAATTAGTCGTATGATATGCAAGTTAAACACCGTAATGTCTATGACACATTAATACACGCCCCATATGGGCGGGGCTAAGCTGACCCGAGTCTTACACTGTCACGGCTTTACTGCAATGCATGCCGTTTGTGACAGATGCCACTTAAAGCATGATCAGCCTTTGAAATAATAACGTTAAGCATCAACAGCACAATCTGATCACTTATATACTATGGTTATACTATGGCTGCTGTCTTCCATGTATCAGCCAATGCAAAAACATATCTTATATCTCCTATATAATATGTCCCATTGTAGTGATTTTTACTGGGTGCAATTTTCTTAGACACACGCACATGTTTCAGGTTAGGGATATTATTATCACTTTAGCTACGCTCACTAAAGAGACAATCGGTATTGCAATGTTTCATGTTATCAATGTGGATACTATGTTTTTTGATGTTGTTTAGTTTGTAACACCTGGATATCACCATGGCAACCGTTTTTGCAGATTTTTGTGTTGGGGGAGGGATCAGATTTGGTTTAAATGATTATTTGTTCTTTTCACTCTTGTTGGTCTGATGAAGGGGTGAACACCCGAAACGTCACTGTAAATAAAATTATGTTGTACACTTGATAGTGCTTCGTCCTTCAGCTCTATCATTACTCTTAGCACCCTGGCATATGAAGCTTGTTAGTGGGAGTGCACCTATATCTACATGTTTATATATATATATATATATATATATATATATATATATATATATATATATATATATATACATATACAGTCTACACACCCCTGTTAAAATGGCAGGTTTATGTGATGTAAAAAAATGAGACAAAGATAAATCATTTCAGAACTTTTTCCACCTTTAATGTGACCTATAAACTGTACAACTCAATTGAAAAACAGACTGAAATGTTTTAGGTAGAGGGAAGAAAAAATATAAAAATAAAATAATATGGTTGCATAAGTGTGCACACCCTTAAACTAATACTTTTTTGAAGCACCCTTTGATTTTATTACAGCACTCAGTCTTTTTGGGTATGAATCAGCATGGCACATTTTGACTTGGCAAGAATTGCCCACTATTCTTTGCAAAAACACTCCAAATCTGTCAGATTGCGAGGGCATCTCCTGTGCACAGCCCTCTTCAGATCACCCCACAGATTTTCAATCGGATTCAGGTCTGGGCTCTGGCTGGGCCATTCCAAAACTTTAATCTTCTTCTGGTGAAGCCATTCCTTTGTTTTTTTGGATGTATGCTTTGGGTCGTTGTCATGCTGAAAGATGAAGTTCCTCTTCATATTCAGCTTTCTAGCAGAAGCCTGAAAGTTTTGTGCCAATATTGACTGGTATATGGAACTGTTCATAATTCCCTCTAGCTTAAAGGGACATTAAACCCCCAAAAAATATTTAATGATTCAGAGAGAAAATACAATTTTAAACAACATTCCAATTTACTTCTATTATCTAATTTGCTTTTGTTAAAGAAATAACAGTGCACATGGGTAAACCAATCACAAGAGGCATCTATGTGCAGCCACCAATCAGAAGCTACTGAGCCTATCTAGATATGCTTTTCAGGAAAGAATATCAAGATAATGAAGCAAATTAGATAATAGAAGTAAATTAGAAAGTTGTTTAAAATGGCATTCTCCATCTCATCCATGAAAGAAAAAATGTGGGTTTAATGTCCCTTTAACTAAGGCCTCAGTTCCAGCTGAAGAAAAACAGCCCCAAAGCATAATGCTGCCACCACCATGCTTCACTGTGGGTATGGTGTTCTTTTGGTGATATGCAATGTTGTTTTTGCTCCAAACATATCTTTTGGAATTATGGCCAAAAAGTTCAACCTTGGTTTCATCAGACCATAACACCTTTTCCCACATGCTTTTGGGAGACTTTAGATGTGTTTTTACAAAATTTAGCCGGGCTTGGATGTTTTTCTTTGTAAGAAAAGGCTTCTGTCTTGCCACTCTACCCAATAGCCCAGACATATGAAGAATACAGGCGATTGTTGTCACATGTACCACACAGCCAGTACTTGCCAGATATTCCTGCAGCTCCTTTAATGTTGCTGTAGGCCTCTTGGTAGCCTCCCAGACCAGTTTTCTTCTCGACTTTTCATCAATTTTGGAGGGACGTCCAGTTCTTGGTAATGTCACTGTTGTGCCATATGTTCTCCACTTAATGATGACTGTCTTCACTGTGTTCCATGGTATATCTAATGCCTTGGAAATTCTTTTGTACCCTTCTCCTGACTGATACCTTTTAACAATGAGATCCCTCTGATGCTTTGGAAGCTCTCTGTGGACCGTGGCTTTTGCTGTGGGATGCGACTAAGAAAATTTCAGGAAAGACCAACTAGAGCAGCTGCACTTTATTTTGGGTTAATCAGAAGCACTTTAAATGATGACAGGTGTGTACTGACTCATATTTAACATGATTTTGAATGTGATTGCTTAATTCTGAACACAGCTACATCCCCAGTTATAAGAGGGTGTGCACACTTATGCAACCACATTATTTTAGTTTTTTTTGTTTTCTTCCCTCCACCTAAAATATTTCAGTTTGTTTTGCAATTGAGTTGTACAGTTTATAGGTCACATTAAAGGTGGAAAAAGTTCTGAAATGATTTATCTTTTTCTCATTTTTTTACATCACGGAAACCTGACATTTTAACAGGGGTGTGTAGACTTTTTATATCCACTGTATATATATATATATATATATATATATATATATATATATATATATATATATATATATATATATATACATGTATGTATCTATATATTAAAGCCCTTTTCAGTCCTTTTTTTTCTTACACCTGAGACCTCATATCTTGGAGTCCCTAAACAATTTTTTGTGCAATATTTTTTATTATTAATTTTTATCAAACATAGTTATCATGAGTGTTACTGTACTTTTAAATGTATTTGCGTAGCAGTTAACCAGAGGTCGCATTTACTTTCAACTTCTAATACGTGTGCTCCTTTCGATGCGCGCAAACAGTCGCAATAAACCCAATATCGCTATTGCGAAATAGTTAACATGCCACTCATAATCTAGCCATTACTTGTGTCTATGTTTCATTTATCTTTAATACGAGGATGAAGGGGGTTTTGGTAGTTTAGTTTGGTTATGTTTCATCAGCTAGAAGTAAAAGATTTAATCCCTCCCTTATGTATTTTCCAACCTATACATTTCCTGGTTTCATTACATCAAACCCACAACCAGAAATGCTCATCCTGCTCCTCAAATACCAAAACCATGCCCCTTAAATGATGTCATACCCCAAATGCAACCCAACTCCACCCACATCCCTTTGCTATGCCCTGTACTTCTCCAATTCCACCCTAGACCCTGAGCCAACTTGACTCCGCCCCCAAGCATTCAAACACTTTTCTGAGCCCACTAGACCAACAGTTAAGGTGTCAAATATTAAAGATATACAGCAATAGGCGACTTACATGCACAATCACCAGCCACATATTCTTTGAGCGCTACAAATGATATCACATTTCTCAAAGTACAGGCATACCTCATTTTATTGCCCTTCGCTTTATTGTGCTTCTCAGATATTGCTCTTTTTATAAATTGAAGGTTTGTGGCAAGCAAGTCTATCAGTTGTCATTTTTCCAACATTTATACACATATAAACACATAAATACACATTAATACACATATATATACACGACCAGCAAAAAAAGATTTTAACTCACTGAAGGCACAGCAATAAAGTATTTTTTAATTAAAGTATGTACATTGTTTTTTTTAGACATAATGCTATTGCACACTTAACAGACTACAGTATAGTGTAAATATAACTTTTATATGCAGTGCCAAACTAAAACATTAGTGTGACTCACTTTATTGCTATATTCACTTTTTTGCGGTGGATCTGGAACCAAACCTGCAATATCTCTGAGGTACACCTGTATATGTAAGCGACCTTATTGCAATCAGGAATAAAGGTATCAAAGTATAAGTGATAACATGTAATTATGTTGAACATGCTGTAAAGGGAATCTGCAAAGCACTGATGTGTATTTCAAATACAGATGAGAGTTCCCTTTAAAGGCTAAAATAAAGTCATTTTTTTATTATATGCATAATATAATTCAGCAATTAAAGGGATATTAAACACTAAATAAATGCTAGATAGAATGATGTATACAAAGAAAAGATTAGTCTGAGAATAACATGAAGATGTGGTATCCGATCACGCAATAATTTATCTTACTCTTCCTCCCTCAATGAATCACACAAAGAAAATGCAATCCTTATTTTTTCCACGATACCTCCTGAATAATCCGAGATTTCCTAATTGGCTCAAGCAAAAATGGAAGGATTATTGTACACATAACATTGCATATTTTAATAGTTGAGATTTTTTGGGAAGCTGCCAAAGCAGTCCTAAGGGGTGAAATTAAGAGTTATTTAATACATACTAAAAAGAAGGTTAGGGCGCAAGAAATTCAGTTATCCAATCAAGTCAGGAACGCCTATAGGAAATTTGTTGAGGACCGCTCTTCAGTTAGGTGGAATAAATATCAGGAGGCCAGAAGAGAGAGAGATATATTTCTACAACAGAGATCTCAAATTGAGGAAGCTAAAATTAGTGTACAATTTAGTGGCCTTTACGGCGATTCAACTAAATATCTAGCAAAATTAGTAAAAAATAGGAAGAAGAAGAACTATATCCCGGTTATGAAAGAAAATGATATTTGCTATACGGATACAAGAGAGATCAATAGAGTGCTTTTTTCTTATTATCAGAAATTATACTCTAAGCAGAGTAGCAATTCATATAATCAAGATAGATTTTGGTCTAAAATTCAGTTGCCCCAAATTCAAGAAGATGAGCTAACATTACTGAATGCTCCAATCTCAATGGAGGAAATTGACAAAATGATCACTAAGATGCGGTTAAATAAGGCCCCCGGCCCGGACTGTCTTCCGGCAGAATTTTATAGAATATTGGCTCCAGAAATTATCCCTACTTTAGAAAATTTGTTTAATAATTATTTTTATTCAGATAATTCTATCTCTTCTTATTTCTCTGCCGCTAATATAACATTAATTCTTAAGAAAGGTAAAAATCCACAAGATCCGGCCTCTTATAGACTCATATCTGTCCTTAACACGGATTATAAAATTCTAATGGCCATCTTAGCAGATAGGCTTTCTTCATTTTTGGGTAATCTTATTCATCCAGATCAGACTGGTTTTATGAAATACAGGTCTTCTACAAAGAATATTCGTAAAATAGTGACTTTTTTTGGATTACATTTGTTATTTAAAACAAAAGGGGGGGAAAAAAGATCTTACAGATGATTATGCCATCCTCTCGTTAGACTCCGAAAAGGCATTTGATGCTATTGCATGGGGGCATCTGTTTAAAGTGTTGGAGAATTTTGGTTTTAAGAACCAATTTTTTCAGTTTATTCAAAAAATCTATTCAAAACCAATATCTTTCCTGATTGTTAATGGTTGTCTCTCTCAAAAAATTATCCTTGGACGAGGAACAAGACAGGGGTGCCCATTGTCGCCCCTGTTATTTAATCTCGCCCTGGAACCCTTGGCTATTCATCTGAGGACTGTTTTAAAAGGAATTAGTGTGGGCTCTTATATACTAAGAACTCTGCTATACGCAGACAATTTATTATTATTTTTAAAGGGTTCTTCTTACTCAATTCCTGTAGCATTACAGTGCTTAGATGAGTTTAGCTCATTTGCTGGCTATAAAATTAATTTCAATAAAAGCGAGCTCATGTGGATAAATAAATTTAGAACCAGTTTTCATGATCACCCATTTAAAGTGGTTGAAGAAATTACCTATTTAGGTATTGTTTTACATAAAAATCCGAAAAATTGGTACCGGCTCAATTTCTCACCCTTGTTACAGAAAATTAAAACTGACCTGGAATTGTGGACATCATTTTGTTTATCTATTACGGCTCGTACTAACCTGGTTAAAACAATCATCTTCCCTCGATTGCTCTACCCCCTTCAGAATCTTCCCCTTTTTATTCTTAGTAAGGACTTGCGGAATCTATATTCCTATTGCTCTAAGTTTAGTTGGGATAATAAGAAAACGCGCATTTCCTTGGACAGACTAATGCAAAAATTTGAGGCAGCAGGTCTTGCCTTCCCTAATTTTAAACTATATAACTGGGCTTGCTTAATAAAAACGGCAATAGATTGGATTGTAGACGCTGAGTTAGTTTCATCATTAGAGATGGAGACTTATTTGGTCTCTCCTTATACTCTTAAGGCAATATTACATTGTCCGCTTCATTTATTACCAGGCAAATTAACCGCTCTAATCTCAATAAGAAATATAGTGGCGGCTTGGCAGAGATGCTGCACAATGCTAGAAATAGATTTTACATTCTCTGCCTTTTTGCCAATTATTGGAAATCCACAATTTTCCCCTGGTTGTGATCAAATAGCGTTCACAGATTTGGCAGAAAAAGATCTCAAATTTATCTCGCAGATTCTTACACAAGAGGGGCAGATAATATCATTTGAAACTTTATCTCAAAGTTACCAGTTACCTAAATCCAATTTTTTTGCATATTTACAAGTGCGTCATTTTATTAACACCAGAAAATGGGAAATGAGTAGAGTGATTGCGTGGTCGGATCTCAATCTATGTATTCAAAAATTTGTGTCAGGTAATCCCTCTATCTCTCTTATGTATGATATTATTCTCTCTAAACAAACTTTTAATTTTTTTAGATAAGTTGACTTCACTCTGGCTTCCTATTTTTCCTTTAATAGAGCCTGAAAAAATTAAACAAAGTATATTAAATTTGAAGAAATGTGAAATTCCCAGGAGCTGGAGAGAATCTCATTTAAAACTTATTAACAATTATTATTTATCTCCAGTAAGACTAGCCAAATTGTATCCCACTAACAATGGAACTTGTCCTCGCTGCAAGAAAGCTAAAGCAGATACTATACATATGTTTTGGCTGTGTCCAAAAGTTTTACAACTATGGCGTGAGATAGAGTATTGGTTCAATTTACACTATAAGACGGCAATTATATTTTCAGTGAATGAGATAGTGTGGCTTATCGATTCTAGTAATAGGGATTTCCAAGCAAATATCTTGAACACTATTATTTTAGTGATTAGATATCAAATTGTTAAAAATTGGAAATCTACTGTAGCTCCCGGCTTCTAACAGATTTTGAAACAGATCCAAAATCAAATCATATATGAATCATTTCATTTGCAAAATACTTCGGAAAATAAAATAAAACTCTTTTTAGTTGGGTGGTTACCTATTATTAAATCTTACCTGTTAGCTATACAAAAAAGTATCCTCACCTCGTTCTTGTCATCAAACTCTTTTATGGATTTAGTGGTGTTGGATCTTTTCCCACATTCCTGGATAGCCAATTATAGAGGAGAGGGATAAGAGAACTTATCCTACCCCAACCCATCCCCCCCCCCGGCTTGTTTTTTTTTTTTTTTTTTCTCCCCTTTTTTTCCTGGCTGAATTTTGTTTGTTTTTCTTTTATTTTAAGGCAAAAAGAAAACAAAATGTCCAACATCTTGTACAAATTTGTTATGTAGGGTTATTGCTTTGTTGTTTTTCTTATTTGAACATTGTATGATAAAGAAATACCTTGTTTATTTTTTTGTACTGTATTGTATTACACCGGACCCTGTGTGGTATATAAAGGTGAAACGCATTTGATTGTACTTCTTGTTGGAGATATAAATAAATATTTTTTTTTTTAAAAACATGAAGATGTATTTTTTAAATTTTCATTAGATTTTTAAATATTAACAAAATAAGTGTAAAGTTGTAGTGTCTATAAAACAATGGGAGCTGCCATGTTGTAACTTAGGTTACCTTCTCTGCTGTGGCCAGTTAGGGACAGTTTTACATAGGTCACTAGAGTGGGCAGTCAAGTGACTTGATCAGCCAATTTTTAACAGGAACTGAAAAGCTCACAATTTAAGAATTGCATTACAGGAAAAGGGGGCAAAGTAAATAGTGAAAGTAAATTGCAGAGTTTTTTTTATATACACAATGTATCATGTTATATTACCATCTCAAAGTGTTTAATGTCCCCTTAAGCACTGCATTGTAAAATATCAATATACAAAGCAAATATTTTACCAGCATATAAAACTTGTACGTCACATATTGCTAACAAACTGACAGTACTAAACCATCTGAAAAACCAGTTGAGTTTGTGCTCTGCTCTAAACAATCATTGAATTTGCGTTCCAGTCTCTCTAGTGATAGCAGAACAAGCACAGATTTACAATGTTGTTGTTTTTTTACAATAATTAAATTAAATTAATTAATTATTAACATTAGCAAAAATAAAAATAACTTCATGCATAAAAATATATCTTTATTACATCAAGTTGGATGTAAAAGGGACATTTAAAGGGATATGAAACCCCCAAAACATATTTTGTGATTCAGACAGATCATACAATTTTAAAAATGTTTACAATTTACTTCTGTTAACAAATCTGCTTTGTTCCCATGGTATTCTTTGTTGAAGAGATACCTAGGTAGCCTCTGTAGCACTACATGTCAGGAATTAGTGCTGCAATCATGTGCTCTTGCAAATGGATAACATTCTTGCAAAACTGTTGCTATATAGTGCTCCAGACATGGGCCAGC